>NC_133770.1:223525655-223553155 GCF_003597395.2 Chelonoidis abingdonii | reverse complement strand
AAATAATTTAGAGGAAAACACCATCTCGTTTTTACTATGTCTGTTTTTCCTCACAGTACTGTTGCTTTGAAGTGTTGGCTGTTCAAGGCAAATTCTCTATGAATTCTTGTCATAGTTTCTTTCCGGGTTAATTTCATGTACATTTTCAGTGCTTTATTGAAAGATTTAGGGTAAACTGGAATAGGCTGTAAATCAGTTTAATAGGAAAGCATTAATACATCACAAAGTGTGCACTTACCATGTATTTTAGGCATAAACTTGTCAAGAGTTAATTTAAACTGGAAGTGGGAAGAAGGTTTCTAACTGTTAAGTGAGGTTCTGGAACAGCTGACCATAGGAATAATGAGGCCCTACACGTCAATGTTTTTATTATTCTATTAATGGGATTATATGCCTGCAATAGCAGGGGAGTGGACTCGATGACTCAGGAGATCCCTCCATGTCATTTGTTCTTATGGTTTTATAGATTGGCCAGCAGGACACCTCAGGAGACACTGGTCCAAAAACTGGGTTTGCCCACCTGAGAAATGAGAGCATTTAGCACACAGAACTAATAAATAATTAAGGGCCGGATCCAATGCCCATTGAAGTGAGTGGAAAGACCTCCATTGACTTCAATAGTCATTGGATTAAATGCACTTCTAGAACTTTATTTTTAGCCAATATGTGATGGTTTTGGTTCCGTCTCAGTAAGAATTCACTAATGAATCATAACTACTAATAAATTGTACTGAACCGTCAGAGGCCAGTGACATTTGTCCTTTCCTGATCCTTTTTTTAAACAAATTTTGCTCTCGTTATTTAAAAAATATTCATGTCAGAATTTTAAAATTCTAAATGTTAGAATATTTGTGCTTCCTATTCTAGTCATTGACACCTACAAGTATTTTTCTGTACTGTGTATATTGTATTAAGGATCTATTCTGACACACATTGAACCTAAATTCAGCAGCAAGGCTTCTTGATTTCTGAGACTTTGTGACAAACAGAAATTCCTCAGATATGAAATGTGTGCAGAAGAAAATGCTTATTCAATTAAACATAAATATTAGTAACACTAGGTAGTGATACGTTTCATTGAACTATTTGTGTGGGGTGTTAAGGTTCTGTCACCATGGGAGTTACCAGCTGGGAGGTTGGAACTTCAGTCACTGCAGATAGATCAGAAGTTGGAAGTTAGTGTTGGGGGGGCAGGATGATCTTTTGTGACTACTCTGGCTCCACCTCTTTTCCTTCATGCTCTACCGTTGCTGGCAAAGGCTTTCACAACTCCCTTGTGGCAGAGTGCAGGAATGATTCTATGCTCAGTGTCCTGCTTGTTCTGCAGGAGTCCAAGCACAGTGCCGATCAGCAAGTTCTATCTGTTTTGTCTGTCTTACATTACCAAGCAGAGCAGGAAAACAGATTTCTGTGAGCCCCATACCTGGGCCAAATTCCTAGGAATTTCTGTAGCCATGTAAATTGTGAAAGGCACGCTGCCCTCTTCTGCATGTGTTATACTCATGAGTACATGAGTATACTCATGTACAAAAATCTTCTGGCTCCTGGTTGTGACATAACCCCTGTGAAACATGAGATTAAACAACTCAGCACTACCACTGTAACAGTGATCATAAACTGAATGTTAAAGGAAAACTGCCCTTATGGTGAGAATGAGACTGTCGGCCTAATCTGTTTTCTGGCAGTAGACAAGAAGAAAGGAGGGATGAAGGAAACATTAGGGGTGTGTGGAACAGTAACTTATGTAAGGCATAGATCCAAGTTTCCAAACTTGTGGTTTATGATGTTATCAGAAGCCATCAATAGAATTACAGCTCCATAATTCACAGTTACATGTTTATTCTCTGTATAACACACAATACTTAGTGACTGGACTTAAGGTTTATGAAGGCAAGTTATTGATGGGGGACTGAAGAAATGACCAATAGTGAATCTCAGTTTCACAAATGAAGTGCATTACTGCCTGTTGAAGGTCACTTTTTCAATTCAAGGTTAATAGTGTCCTCTCTAAAGTAAAATATCCAGTCTGTATTTAGTTTATTAAACACTAAACAAAATGGATACACAAGAAGTTTCTGTGGGGAGATTTTCAAAGGCACAAAGGGTGCCTAACTTCCTTAGGCTTTTATGAAAATCCCAGCCTGAATGCTTCTATGTATGCCAGGGATGATTTAAATAGTAAATGATGGAGGGAACTGTCATATTTCCAGATGCCATTTTCCTGCCTTGAATTTGAAGTCTCAATGTTCCCATCATTACAAATGACATGGGTATTATAAAAGTCTGACCCAACTCTCATTAATTTAAATGGAACTGGATCAGATCCAAAGGGAACTTTTGAGGCTACATTAGGCTCAAATGTCTCAGCAATTATGTGGGTGAAAATGGACAATCCCTATAGTCTCAAATGAACTCCCACAAAAAAATAAGATAAAAACATTCTATCACCCATTGGTGAACCTTTTTCACGGAGCAATCACTCCATATCAGATCTCCCAGTCTTTGTGCTCACAGGAAACCTGCACAACAACTTCAAAACCTAAGCCTGGGAATTTAAATTTATCATGCTGCTAGATACTAAAATTCATGGCATTGACACTTGTTTTATGACATTCTCACAATCGGTAACCAACTAACCCTCCTTTGTCCTATGATGGCAGAGGTACTAATTGCCCATTTCACTTTAACTGGTCTCCTGCAACATGTGTTAATACCTTATGCTTAACAATCTGTCCCACCTAGTATTTAGCTGCGACACTGATTACTTATTCCAGACCAGAAAAAGAGCTCTGTTCAACTCAAAAACTTGTCTCTTCCACCAACAGAAGTTGGTCCATTAAAAGATATTACCTCACTCACTTTGCCTCATAGATAAATTAGTCAACTGTCATTTATGATATGGAAGTGTTAATTACAAACCAGTGTGATGCTCTGCCTTTGGGGCTGTCTGTTGGGAAACCATGGTTCCAATGTAGCCTGCTGCACATGTGGATGTCTTTGCAGGTACCAGATTACTTTGACTTACTATATTTTATGCTATCTTTTAATTTGAGGTTTTTTTTAGTTTATACAATATTAATGCATTTGGTTGTGGGAAGAAGGGGCTGCAATGTTAGAAGACTGTAACTATAGGACAAATTGTCTAGAGTAGTCATATCAAAATGGCTGACGTCATGTCTCATTATTATTCCTTAGAATAATTCAGTTTTCAAGGTCATGTTAAGGCTCATTCAGTCAGTGACATATCGTTGAAGGTAACTGGATTCAGATCAGTTCTCATCCAAGGGATTTTCAGAGCAACAACTTTCTCTACCTAAGTTTACAAAACAATATTGTCTAGACTCAGTGTTGCATACTAAATTTAGGCTTGGCCTACTGGTGTTTCAGCCTGGAATCAGGTTCCGTGAGTGACCCACCCTTCTGTTCCCTAATTTAATTTTTTATAGGATGACTCTGTATTGGAATTGTTATGGTAAGAGGTATTGTATCCCACTTTTTCTTGAAAAGATATTTCCCCACTGTTGCCTATAACAATAGAAAATTGCTTTATATAATACCCCATGTTACTGGGGAGTTTTTCTAATATGCTAAAATACAGTAATACACAAAGTGCTGGTAGAATAGACATGAAAATAATTTCATATGAATCATGCACATACATTTCTAAAATATAACAAATTAATACTTTCTTCATTTCACATGTTTCATATATGTATATTTCAGTTGTGTTTGAAATTGAACAGGGGAAGGAATAAGATAATGGGAAGGGAAATTTAAATATTATTAATGTCATTCTATAAGAAACTTGATCTGTTAGTTTTTGGAAATCTTAATTAAATTGGTAAATATTTTCCATGTTTTCATGAAATTATGGATAACTCTGTTTTTCAGCTCATCTGTTTTGTTGAACCTTCCACTGAATTACGTTGCCTTTTCAGTTAAAGAAAATCATTATAGTACTGCTTTTAAAATGTCTACCAATTTTTAAAGGTATAGTTAAATAGGTGATACACTTAGTTTTAGGATTGTTGTGGGCTATAGAGGCATATTTCCTTCTCACACGTAGCTGATTATGTTACATACCTTTTCTATTGTGTTCCATTCATACAACTGATGTCTGAATGTAGCAACATAAGTTCCAAGGCATCTCCAGGATCTGCTAGCATGGACCCTTAATGCCCTCATGAGATCTCATTAAAGTGGCTCAGGAACCTCATTTTAGCCAAAACCTGGAGGGCTCCCAAGCCCTTACCTACAAAGTCCTGTAAGGTTCAATCCTCTCACCCTCTTTATTCAGTATCTATATGAAGCCACTGGGAGATCAGGTGGATCAAGAATAGCTGAAGTGATAACAGTGTGGAGACAACCAATTTTTATATCTCCTTTTACATGAAATGTAAACAGCACCATCTTTCCTGTCTCAACACTTTGCAGAAATCAGCATCTGAATGAAGATCAGAGGGCTGAAGCAGAATGGATGCAAGACTAGGTAGGCAACAAGGGAAATGCTTTGAATAATTTGTCTCTAACATTCTTCACTATTGCAGGCATATGCTTTCAGATTTGATCCACAGCTCTGGGTCCTTCTCAGTGCTCAGGCAATATTCTGTTTCTGTAATATGCCATATTGTACCATGTTTTCAGACTGTAAACTCCTTGGGGCAGGGAATCAATTTCTATGCCATAGTTATTGTCCATTGCAATGCACATGAAGAGCACTGTGTAAAATGAAAAATCATAAACATTTTAGGCCAAATTCAGACCCTAGCATAGTAATAAGCCCCTGGAATGACTATTACTGTTAAAAAAATTTAAATGGAATTTTTAAAACAAAAATTTAAAAACCAGTTTTGCAGTGATTTTATGCACTGTACCTTTTCAGTATGAAAAATAGTTCCTTTAGGTAGCTAATAGAAAACAGCAGGAAAAAGAAAAGTGCTGCTCTAGGCATGGTAGTTCCTCTCACCTACCCATTCCTTGCTTTAAAACATTGGTGGACTCTTTCCATATAAAATGAGAAGAAGTCTCTTTTTCTGGAAAGGAAGTGGTGTGTGACAATTATGTCCTGTAGTGAGTTGATACATGGCTCTAACCTCACTGAAAAGGTAAATCAGAATATAGCTTTGGAAACTGAGTGGTTATGCAGGACATCAACATGAGAAACTTCATGCCTTTTGGGAGCAGCCCACTTCCTAACATGTAAAAAAACTGTGTGGCTTAGAAAATTTAGCTCACATATCAGAATGGATCAATTTAAAAAAAACTTGTTTTCTTTTTTAAAATGAGTTATATGTTATGCCCATTTTGTCACATAAACGTGGTAGTCTGGGGTTTTTTAATTTCTTTTAAAGAAAAATTAAAATACTAACATTGGTTGTAACATTCTTTAATTTTGTTCTCTATTCTAAATTATGCTTATTCACCCATACATTCCCTCTCAGACTATTCATTTAGAAAGAAGGTTTTGTAATAGTCACATTTAATTTATCAGGGTGCAATAATTTGTGTTTCCCAATCATCTTGCAGACTTTGGTTCATTATACTATTGTTTCACACCAGTAAGTTAGCAAAGTTTGGATTGATTGACTTTAATTAACTAAAACTGGTTCCAGGCTGTGCATCTATTGTCATGGTAGCTAGCCTCAAAGCCCCAAACTGTTCAGTAATGGCAATATAACGTAATATCAATATGAAAACTCTAGCAAATGTTTAATATTGGGTTTGTCACTATGTGAACAAAAATAACACAAGTAGAGAAGGGAGAAATGGCTGCTAGGACAACTGTTTCACATATGACTTTGGGGAATCACATCCTTTCAAAGCTCTGAGGGCCCTAATGTCTTCACTTATTGGCATAGAGTTGAAAAAAACTGCATAAAGAACAAGCACATGGTTTGGATCGATGCAAAGGCCCAAGCCTTCTTGTTTTTAATAAAGCTCAAGTCAAACTTAAGACAACCAGAGAAAATGCATGTGGAAATTTGTCTTTGTATATTTTAATGAAAGGGGTCTTGCTGGTTACACTGGTAATCAGTGCAAGGTTTGAACCTGTTTTCTAATAATAACTGTGCTCTAACCTTTAGAAAAATTATTCCTGCAAATTACGTAAAGTATGACAGACTGAGGAAACGGCTGAGCCTAAAGACTATGTCAGCATGAACAAATATCACGCTTCTTGGATTGCTCAACTTATTGAAAAAAAACCCAAAGACTAGTGGGTTGTAATGGGCGCTGCAGGTGTTCAGCACCTCTGACAATCATGAGGTTGCAGTCTTGGAAACCTAAAAGTATTATAAAGCAGGCAATATACTGCAAAGTGAGCCATCATCTAGAATGTTAGACTTGGTATATAATTACAGCCAAAAACTACATTAAGAGAACATTAACATGGGAAAAACGAAGCACATAGAAGTTAGGAAATGCCAGAATTAAGGTTGCATGTGCAGCATGCCGACAGCAGAGGAATGTTGAGACTCGGTTCCATTCCAGGTTCTGGAGGAGATTGTGCTCTAGTGGTCGAAGATCCTTGTGCCCCTGATCCCAGCAAGTCTGATACATCCTGCCCCTGTCCAAATCTCCTTGCCCAGTCAGTCCCAATTTCACCCTCCCCCACACGGACCTCTTTATCTGAGCTCAGTTTTCACACACTACCACCATACTACTGGCTTCCATTCCCTCTCCTCCACCCCTATTGCCCGCCCCCACCACTTCCCGGTCCTGACCCAGCTTTTCTCTGTAAACCAGTCCACCCACCAGTGCCCAGTCCCCTTACCCAGCTTTTCTCAGTCACCCAGTCCCACCCCACAGTCTCCACACAACTCCCCACTCCCCAGGGTCCTTGTCCCAGTGTAATCCCCCTGCAGCTCCCCACCCTCCAAGGTCCGGTTCTTGTTCCCTCTGCATTTGAGTCAGGTTGATTCCTCTTCCACCCTGCCAGGGGTCAAAGAGGGATGGCACTGAGAGCACAGGAGAGACAGGCTCACCGCTCTTAATTCTGGTGTCCAGCAGCCTGTGGCAGCCAGTAACAATTGCAGGGAAACCCTGCTCAGCCCTGAAGCCCTGGCCTGCACCCTGAGGGGAGGGCGGGAGAGGCACATGAGTAGGAGCTGTGAGGGCATGGACAGGGCCAGAGAAACCCATTAGGCGATCTAGGCGGTCGCCTAGGGAACTAGCATTTGGGGGGCGGCATTTTGGCTCCTTCGGTGGTGACCGCGGCGGCCGGATCTTTGGCCGCCCCAGTCGTCATTGGCATTTAAGCAGAGGGAGCTGGGGCAGGAGGGCATGGGGAGGGCTGCCTGCAGCAAGTGGGGGGGGGGGCACGCACGGGAACTCCCTGCCCCAGCTCACCTCTGCTCCGCCTCCTCCCCTGAGCACACCACACTGTTCTGCTTCTCTCCCTCCCAGGCTTGCAGCACCAAACAGCTAATTGGTGCCACAAGCCTGGGACGTGGAAGAAATGGAGTGGTGACGGCGTACTTAGGGAGGAGGTGGAGCAGAGGTGAGCTGGGGCGGGGAGCTACCGCACGGATCCCCGGGCCGGGGGGAGCTGCCTTGCGGGGGCACCTCAGGGCGGAAGGGGGGATGGGGAGCTGTTCTGGGGGGACCCTAGGGCGGAGGACTGCTACAGAGCTTGTGGGGGGCGCAAGGTGGAAGTTTCGCCTAGGGCGCAAAACATCCTTGCACCCTCCCTGAGCATGGAGCATGCTCATTGTAAATGGAATCATCAAAGAATTTAGTTGCCAAACTCTAACGAGTCTCTACTGAGAATATACAAACTGAGGTTTTTTTCAGAGGTTTATAACTTGGCCACATTTGGCTGAATTTTCATAGCACTAGCAGAAGGCACATCTCTGATGCCCTCCCTCCTCCTCCCCCCCCCTCACCAAACATCAAGATCTTGCTCCACAGCATAAAGATGCTAGAGCTTCAAGTGCTTTCGCAGGTCTGTTCCATTGCCGGGGAGTGAACACCCAGTGCACAACTGTTAGAGAGGTTTTTTTTTCCCTTAGCACTACCCTTTGGGGCAGCATGAGCACTCTCTGCTGCCATGCGCCACTACATGCAAGTTTGCCCCCCAAACCTCACCATCAAAAGTTCCTTTTTACTGCCCATGATGGCCGTTGATGCAATTACAGCCTTATGACTGCAAGGGCTTTCCTAGTTCCTTGTAAGATATACCCATTTTTATTTAGCATAGTCTCATAGTTAGCGTTTTAGATAGTCTCTAAGGTAATGGTTTGTCAGGTATAAATTTCAGTTTTTAGACCCACCAGTTGAGTTTTCGGTACTGAGAACAGTGCCAGAACTATGCCTCAGTCTCTGGGGTTCAAATCAGGCCACTCATGGAACAAATCAATGCCAGTGAGCAACTATACCCCAGCTGCCATAAGTGCTTGGGAGAGTCCAATGTGATTGAGAAATGTCACATCTGTAAAGGATTTAAGTCTTGCACAAAAAAGGGCAGAGTGGCCAACTGTAGATGTACTCTTACAGAGGCAGCACTCCAACCTCCCACAGAGCTGTCTAGGGGAGTGGCAGGGACACCAGGCATCGATGCCCAAAGGAGAAGACTCAAAGAAGATGGACCTTTGGGGATGAAAACTTTATTCTACAGTGGATCTGTAAAACAACAAGCACACCTTGGTTGCTATGACTTCTCCTTGAGGGATAACATATGACCAAATAACTGGAGGCAGGAATTCACCGCAATGGTGGAGGAGAGCAAGCTAGTGTCCAGAATAACTCTTCAGGCCAATAGGAGGCAGCTGATTCAGCATCTTGATCTGTGGCAACTTCAGTAACTATGAGAAGATGTTCATGACCGCAACCATCCAGCCTCCCTCCAGAGGTCCGGCCAACCAGACAAGATTTCCCATTTGTAGGTCCTGCTCTAACAAGAGAGATGATAGGCTCCATAGCCTAAAGGATTCTAGAGTGATGCTGAAGTTGGTTGGAATCTATATGCTGGCAATGAAAAGGAAGGAGTTCTGGCTGCAACAGATATTTGAGTTTTGTGCCTAGGTCAAAGAATTCTCAAGAGAAAGGGGCAGAAATTACAGAAGGTGACCACAGCCACCTTCCTCTTCTGCAGCCACAGGTTCCTTCCAACCAGCAGCTTTGTCCAAACAAGTGTTTTGACACATTAGTCAAGGACAGACGACAAGTCCCCAGAATGCCATCTGCTCCTACCCCTATATTTGCCAATCACTTATTCCACTTGCAAAGTGCTTGGACCCACATCACCTCAGATCAGTGGGTCTTAAGAACATAGATTTGGGATACACCCTCCTGTTTGTTTCTGTTCCCCCTTTCCACCCCACATCCCTATCCCACATCAGTGACTATTCTCATAAAACTGTCCCTCAGCAGGAGGTCCAGCTGCTCCTTCAAGCAGGAGCCATTGATATAGTTCCTCTGTTTCTCAAGGGAAAATGGTTTTAGCTTTGCTATTTTCTTATTCTAAAAGCAAAAGGCGGGCTCAGATCTAGCCTAGATTTAAGAGTATTAAACAAATTCCTGAGGAAAATAAAAGTCTGCATTGTTCCCCTAGCTTCCATTATTCCTTCCCTGGTGCAAAGGGACTGTTATGCTGCCCAAAGTTGAAAGATGCTTATTTCCACATGGAGAGCACCAGACCCACAGGAAGTTTCTCACATCTATGATAAATGGAATTCAGCACCAATTTACAGTGCTTTCATTCAGCCTATTGGCAGCTCCCCTCATTTTCACAAAATGGTTACTAACCTTCCTGTAACTGCTGTCCTTTGAGATATGTTGCACATGTCCATTTCACAGCCTGGCCTCCTTCCCCTCTCATCTCTGGTAAGAAAGAACTGAGCGGGGGTGGGGTGGCTCTGCCCTTTATGTCTGCATGCAGTGGCATGTGTCAGCAGAAGCCACTTGAGCCACCCCAATGGGTACTGCGAAGGAAAAAGATCTCTGACAACCATGCAGTGGGTGCATACCCCCTTACAGTGGAACAGCCATGTGCAGCACCTCTCGCAGAACAACCGTTACAGAAAGTTGTAACTGTTTTTTCTCAACCAAATAGCTGTAAGAATATTTTTAGCATGGGAAAACAACATATTTTCCTGTCACCTAATTCTCAGAAACAGCTGAATTGTTTTAGCTGAAATTTTCCCAAAAATTGAGCCTGAGATAGACACTTGGCATAAAAAAAAAAATTCAGCCCCCAACAGTTAAAATTTAGCAAAGTTATAAGTGACTGAGAACAGGGCTTATAATGGGAAATGTTGGGCAACTTTAACTATAGGTGTCACTGGCAGCTCCTCCTGTAGCAGTGGCTCTCAAACATTTTTACTGGTGACCCCTTTCACATAACAAGTCGCTGAGTGTGACGCCCCCCATAAATGAAAAACACTTTAACACCATTATAAATGCTGAATCAAAGCAGGGTTTGGGGTGGAGGGTAACAGCTCGCGACCCCTTTATATAGTAACCTCATGACCCCCTGAGAGGTCCTGACCCCCAGTTTGAGAATCCCTGTCATATAGTGCAGACCAGATTCTAATATGCTTACTTAGTCTGAATAGTAGCTTATTCCATGAGTAAACACACTGAAGCGCAGAGATTTCTGCATGGCTGTGTCTGTCAGGACCGTGCCCATAGCATATTCCACTACTTGCTCTCTCCCCCACACCCCTGATCTGAGAACATGCCAGAGGATGTCACTCATTGCCTTTTGACAGCCATAGGAAGTCAGCAAGGAAGGGTAAGGGATGTCTCTAACTATCCCCATCAGTCACTTTTGGGGAAATATTCTCTCCGTTTATTATTTTAACTAGCATTAGTTTAGCATTAGGCAAGTTTTATCACGTGTTTGACTCTGTTGGATGTTTATCTTCCATTAGGCTCCATTGAGCTTCTCCAGCTTCATTGTCGGTGTCCTTTCCATATCAGGATGATGGTGATAAATCTGGTTTTATAAAATATTCTAAGAATTTTGGGGAGAAGACCCGGACCCATTGAAGTCAATGGGATTTTGTCACTGGTTTCAATATTGTCCGGATTTCACCCTCGGTCTTCAAAACTTTAGCATATTTCAAAGAAGAATTATATAATCCACAGCATGGCCTTCTTCTGGGACATAACAATTTGGGACTGCTCTGTCATATAGCTTCTCTTCTGAAAGCAATTTTTTCCCTGTTCTTTTCATAGAGGTGGGAGTTTGGGTCTTTTTAACTTTAAGCAATTCATAATTTGACATATTTGTTTATGCCATCGCCTAGCCAATTCCTGAATTTCTCTTGGATAAGGATTTCAGGACTTTGACCTTTGTGATACAACCAACGGAATCCTTTGATCGCAAATAGGTACTAGCATAAGTGAGGTCTGCAGTTTTTCCAAGCTTGTGCTGCTAGTGACACTCTGATTCTAAAAACTCTTTGTGGTTTCATGTTTCCCATTCCAGAGAAACATCCTGGGCTAAGGGATTGCAAGTGGGTCTTGAAGTCTAGAACTCCAGGGGGTTCTATTATGCTCTGAGTTTTTTGCATACATCTCCCTTTGACTTCATGCAATTTACATGCATGCAGTTGATGGAATTGGGTCCCTGAGTTCTAGTGCCCACTCTGCTGCTGACTCACTGTGCAACTTTGGGCAAGTCAGTTAAGGCCAGCTTGTGAAACTTCTACTCTTTTTGAATAGTATCTTACACGACAAATAGTCCCATTGATATCAACAGAACTACTTTTGAAATAAGCTACTAGTTTTTGAGAGTAAAGGTATCACAATCTGGCCTCACCTTCAGTTTCCCCTTTTGTATTAAATGGCATGTAAATTACATGACCATTTCAAAGGAGTGTTGTGGAACTTAATTAGGTAGTGTTTGCAAAACATATTGTACTGTAAGTGTAACGGAGTGAGTAGTGTGTTATTACTATGTGTACATTATAAGTTACCTCCATGTAATTTTTTTAAGCTTTGCTCCATTTGTCCTAGATTTTAAAAAGTCTTTCCTTTGTAATAATTTGAAAACTCATTTCTAAGCACGCTGTACCCATTCTCCTGTTAAAAGTGCTAGTAAAAATAGACAATAGACTCTTCCCAGGCTATGTAAGTTCCCTGCAGCCTGACCCCACATTTGGTATCCACAGCAGACTGATAGATCCTTACTTTGTAGCAATGCTCTGATACGAATAAGTTACTGAATGACTTGTTGGGGGTACATTCCCAAACATAAATGTCGTTCTTTTTTTTTCAATCTGAAGGCATCAATGTGTTCCTTTTTAACCCTAAAATACATTATACCTTTAAAAATTGGCATTAACTAATGGTTTATTTTTTCATCAGCTGTAATCAGTTTTTGAATTCTGTTTTTTTTTTAATCCAAGTATGGTTCTCATGGTGTAGTAAATGACATTAGGCTTTTGTAAATTCTTGCAGAATATAACAGATCATTGGTTTTATAACACAGTCACTGCTTTTGCATTCTGATGAGATTATTAGTAGCAGCCTAGAATCCAACATCCCTGCATACTGTTAGTTAAAAAAAAATAAAAGTTTACTAAATGGTCTCTTGTCAACTGTATCTGAAAATCATTATAGTTTCTCTGTTTTCCCCTATATGGAGGGGTTCTTCAGTAAGTCGGTAGGTTATGTCAATATGAGGTTACAAAATTATTATAGTAACACTGTTGGTATCTCAATCACGTTGTCTCTGTAAACCTTGTTCTTCAGGTGTTTATAAACCACTTATAAAAATGTGCACAGGGCCAAACATTCTATGTGGATCTGAGCCTAGAAAGAATATTTTCCTTCACATTTTGGCTAAAATTATGTTGGATCTTTTTATATAATGTCCAAACAACTGATTAACCAGGTTTCTGGTCTTTTTGCACTTCCCAACCCAAAACTCTAAAGCAATTTCATTTGGGTTGTAATGATTTATTCAGGTCTTTAATCTGAAGTGTAGACCTGAACCATTGATGTTTTCAAGCCATATGTCTTCTTCCCGGTCTGCATTGCATATTTCTCTTGCATATGCCATATGTGGAACACCCATTAAAATCAGTGGGGGGTCCCATGCATGTGTCATGAGTGCAGAATGTGCACGAGGGTGCCCCACTATATTTCAGAGCCTCAGGGCAGATCAGAGAGGAAAATTTTTGTCCTAATTGCTGTTATGGGGGCTAGGATGATGAAATTAAAAACTGGTTACTAAATGTGGCAGTTACTCTGCTTTCCATACTGTTATTAACATACATCTATTTTAAGTCATGACAGTCCATACTACAGATTGATACAGTACCAAATAAAGAGTTACACTGTGAAGCATAATGACTCTAGAGAAGCCATTACATCTGATATAGTCAATATTATACATTTTTTAAAATGTATAAATGCATATTTAACTGAGATATCTGATTTGCTCCAGCAGTTCTGGTCTATCAGAAACATAATATGCGTGCATCCATTTTACATTTTTACCTGAGAGACAGAAGACTAGATAAATGGTAAACATTTTCTTCTTTACACCCTTCCATGAGTGTGTTTGGTTTTAAATAATAAAATGAGACCAAAATCTAACTAAATACCTTATCTGTTTTCCCCTGATCATAGCATTAATTTTTGTCCCCACTAAAACAGTGCTGGCTTTGTCTTTGAACCTGGATTTTGTTGATTTTTACTTCCCAAACGTATGTAAATGTAGCTTTTTTTAGTGTGATTGTTTAAAATTGTAGGGCAAATACTCCACTGGTCTAAACTCACTTCATTGAAGTGAGATTGCTGTACATTGAGTGGTTAGTAATATGCACTAACATGTGCTGCAAGCGACCGGAGAGACTGAACTGTTAGGTAAGCACAAATTTTACATGGAATTATGTGAGGGGAGAAATTAATAAATGAATTCAACTTTGTTAAAATAGATACTTTCCATTCTACTTCACTGCAGTAAATAGACTATAAGAGTGTGGTAATCATTTCTGAAAACAAATGTTACCCAATAAGAAAAAGTGATGGTTGATATGTTCCTTTGACTGCATATTTAAAAATATTTTAGTGAAATCTGCTTTCCTTCCTCAGTTTTTTTAAATGACATTTAATAAAGAGGTCCAGCAGTATTTAATATGAATGAAACCAATAGGGTTCTATAAAAGTTACCCTAAAAATCAATACAAACTGAATACATTATTATATTCTTTCTGTAGAAGTTGTAAACCTTCCCACTGAATTCTATAGAAAGGACTTGGTTAAAAAATGTATTGATAGATGACCATTTTCAGGTCTATACTATAGAGTTTTATGTGTGGTTGTCATTTTCCATTGCTTGATATCCTGTTAGGAGTCTGGAAGATTAAGTGCACAGTCACACTTAAAAAACCTTCCAGTTTTACCTCAGATAACTTCTCCTTAGTACTTGTAGCATTTGCTGTTGAAGGAGGGGTTATTGGCCTTACAGACTAGTACAGGAGGAACATTGTAAATATAAGGGACAATTTGTCAACCTGCGGTGAAATCCCGGCCCCACTGAAGTCAATTAGAGTTTTGCCACTTGATTTTAATAGAGGTAGGATTTCACCCCTGCAGATAATTGCATGAGAAGCCGAAGAATCGGTGAGTGAGGACGACATCATTGGCAGAGTAGATGAATGGGGGGAAGGGCATGAGAAGAACAGACAAGTAGAAAAGAGCAGCGTTTTGAAGGGTCTGAAGGTAAGGATGAGGACAAAAAGCTTGAACTCAGTGCAGTGGAAGAGGGAGAACCAATGGATGGATTTGACAAGATTTGGGCACAGCCTAGATATTTGAGGCAAGAGAGAGAAGTGGAAGTCAGACAAAACTTCTAGGTTGGTCTTGGGTAACAGAGAAGGACAACTTGTGTTTTCAAGAGTAATGAAGAATGTGAGTAAAGAAGGGCGTTTCAGAAAATTGATCAAGGTGAAATCTAGATCCCATTGAATTCAGTGGGAGTTTTGTCAATGATTTCAGTGGGGCTGTGGGAGTTTTGTCAATGATTTCAGTGCGGCCTGGGTTTCATCCATGTTAAATCTAACCTCTTGTCAAGAAATCCAAGGAGAGAAATTGGGGAGTTCTAGAAATGGTGTTTATTTACAGGCCAGCATGCGTTCCCTATGTCTGCTAGGTAATGTGGGTCTCCATAACGTGTATTTATGTGAACAGTGATTGGGGTTTTTGTCATTCACTATTATGGATTGCAGTTTCTGAAAAATGTATCCAAAACATTTAAAAGGTATTCCTTACCGGAGTAGAAATTCTGATTTCGATTACTACTTTTAGGTATTTGTTCATTTTTGGCTAGCTTGCTGCCTTTCTACTTCTTAGAAAATTCAGTTTTTAAAGATTTTCTGTTAGCTGTGCCTTTTATCATTTGGGACTGAAACTTGTGGCTTCATTAGGTCTTGATGGTGACAAAATTCACCTCAGAGCAATGACAAAGGCATAAATTATCTAGTTTCTGGCCAATCAGTAGTTTCTGTTGAGAGCATACATACAGAAACACATGCATATGCACACAGAATTCTTGCACTGCTTCTGCTATGCATGACTCAGAGAAAGAGGATGACATCAAACAGAGTGAACATAAACTGAATGGCAGCATAAGAAAGAAGTAAACTATGCTTAAAAACAGTTAAAGAAACATTATGATTTTCCATTTGTGCCAATGTTTGGTTTTTTTAAAACTGTTTATAAAATAAGATTAGGATTTATCAGCTGCTTTCAGGGTAGACTGAAAAAACTGAAATACAACAGTTTTGGTGTGGGCCAAGTTCTGAGACTTAAATTACTTGACAGTTTGCATTTAATTAAACCTTTGGAAGTAGTTGTTCCATTGGATTATTGGTTTATCACCTTTTCAAAAGAGATCAAAATAGCCACTAGAATGGAACATGAAGGCTTTCTTCTGGGTATTTTTAAATCTGGCAATTATGTACTTAGCTTCTTGATTAATGTGTTCAAATCAGGGTTTCATATGTGCATATTATATGTGGGCACAAAACAGGGAACAGTAGGCCCATTATGTCTCTATCAGTATTAGTAATTAGCATTTTATATGTCAACCCAACACCCAAAACAGAGGTTAAACTGGTAGATTATGTTGATCCATATGGTAAAGTCTTTTTCTCAGACCCATACACTTGTCGCTGAAATGGCAAAACATCTGGGGTTCAAAGCAAACATTGCCCCTTAGATGATCCCATGCTACAAATTAGGGTTTGCACACAATGGGCTTCACATCTTTGGGGAGGAAACAATGGGGAAAGGAATCATTAATTTGGGGGAAAATGAGTCATTAGTTTGACAGGGAAAGGGGGCATTTTTGTCACAACTCATCCCTAGTACAAATCCTCCTGTTCCAAATCTAACTGAAATGAAGAGTGTAAAAGGTACGCTATCTATAACCTCTGTTCAGAGATATAGGATATTATTGGGCAGAGAAGCCTATCCAGGCAGACCCTTGACTTTAGTGAGGCTCTGTGTGGGAACAGGGCTCTGTCCATGTGGTTCTCCTTGCAGGATCAGGGACAGAGACAATGGAAGGATGGACAGACACATCCAAATGTATAGCCAGACTGACAATTGCTAATGAAGAGGCCACCCAACCAGAAACTAAGCAGCACTCTTGTTCTATGTATAAAAACGTGAAGTGGGAATGTACACACCCAGTATCACATACTGGCATATAGAGGTGCTATGGAAACTTTCTGCAATAAGGAGAGAGAGAGAGAAAGATTCACTTTAGCTATTATTGTTTATGCATTTGTTAAGTGCAGACAGTGCGCTCTGCATTGTTTAAGACCAAAACGATGACTGTCCCTGTCCCAAAGAGTTTCCATTGCAAGATCCAAAATGTTACTTTAAATCAATGCGCAATGTTGTGTGGTATGGGAGAATAATGTTTGAAAAACAAGCAACTTATCTCCTGTTCTCACATGAGAAGAGTGATACAAAGAGTGAAAAATTATCAAAGAAGAAATGTATGAAATAATGAGAAATTATTTCTGTCAAATGGATATAAGATGCTAATTGGTGATGTACTTAATCCCAGAGATGCTTGACATTCAAAGAGTGAGTGAAGTATGGCAAAGCATTTGTATAGGCCATCTGGAGATGTACACCATATTCTGCACTTGATGAGAAAGTGGCATTAAGCTGAAACGTCTGATTCCAAAATCTAAATATGCATCACTCTAGGCATTGATGTTTATAGATTGACAGAAAGTTTGCAGATAAACAGAAATTTGACAAAACTCTGGCCAGAGAGAGAAGTTTACCATTGAGAAAAATGCTTCATGAGTCTACCATCCCAATATTATTAATAGTTTTAAGAATTTTCAGATATTAAACTAAAAAACAAATGCTTCAATATATATTTGTTTACAGTTTTTGCTTCTGTGGTAGCTTCATAAGAGATCCATCTCATTTTTGTGACAGTTCCAGGGAGACAGCTTTACATCAACAAACTACAAGATTAGTATAGAGAGTATACTGTGCAGGACACAATCTGAAAGTTCAGCGGTTCTCATTTGAATTCTTTTTACATTGACAAGACTTTAACAAGAGATCAAAAGTTTTGTAACCAGACTATTCGTGCCTCTTCAACTTCTGACATGATTCTCAAGGTTTTCAATGTTCTTTTTTGACATGTATTAGCCAATGGGTGAATTCATAGATTTTAAAGCCAGATGTGACCCTAGTGATCATCTAGTCTGACTTCCTGTATAACACAGGCTATGGGACTACCCTGAATTAGTTCCTGTTTGAACTAAAGCATATTTTTTAGAAAACTATACAATCGTGATTTTAAAATTTCCTTATACGGTTTAATTTCTACAACTTCCTTTTGCTGAGGTCTCTGTCCCTGAACTTCTGCATTTATGCTCTCTCATTTAGAATGTTCAGCTGTATAATGAAAGGGAGAGACCATAGAGAAATTATTATTGCACATTGTAAGTCGATGCTACACCCTTCTCTGGAACACTGTGGCACTGTTCAGGTCACTGTGGGTCAGTGGTGCCAATTTGGAGGGCATTTGGGCCATAGTCCTACCACGTTTAAGCAGTGGCACTGTACTAAATCAGTATGGCTGCTGCTGGAGCAGACTGGAGCATTGCTCCAACTGCAAGGTCACAATGATGCTTAAATTTGATGTGGCCACCCTTAGAGACGGATGTGGGGGGAGGGGCAGCTGGGTCAAATTTCAGTGAGTGATTTTGCAACCTGGCTCAGCAGCAGTCTGTTACTATACAGCAGAGCACAAGGGGTGTCCTCCAAGAACTCGACTCCTGGTGGCACCAGCTCACGTAGGTAAGAGAAAAGGAAGACTCCCTGGCTGGGGGAGACCCAGGTTCCCTACAGGATGAGGGGGAATGAACAAGAACTGGAATGGAGTCCCTGCCAGGGGTTAGACTTGAATGTCCCCCCACTCCAAGAAATATTTGAATTGGTGCCTCTACTCTGGGTCAGATGCTTCAGCAAGTTAAGGCTACTTTGCAAGGCCCGAGTGGCACAAAACCGCCTTAGTCACTTGAGGATTCTCCCTACCAGTCACCTCCTCCTTTATCCTGCCCAGTGGGTCACCATGAAAGAAATGACGGCGTAGGAGATCACAGCATGTATGATGGGGAACTGAAATCGAATCTGACTAAATGAGTCTCAAACTACCGGTTCCCTCGGCTCCTGTGACTGTAAATAAAGAAGTTCTTCTCTGCTGTAGCTGTCACCAGTGAAACAATTTTGCATAATGTGCCAATTTATTAACCCAGATGTAAACAACATAAAATAATGGAACTAACATGACATTTGCCAAGTATGTCCTTGATTACTTTGAGATGTTTCACCCCATCTACCACCCTTTATCTGTCTTGCCTAATTATATTGCAAGCTTTCTGGGTAGAGGTCATCTCTTACAATATGTATTAGTGCAATGCCCCACATACTGAGTTTGGATGGGGCCTCTAGACAATTCTTTGATACAAATATAAACAATGAACTCATATTGTTTCCACTCAGTCCCAGAGGCACGTATCAACTATTTCAATGAGTTCTCAACTAACTTAATAAAAAAAAAGGTGCAAACCCTTAGTAGACTTTCCAGTCTTGCAGAAGAAATCAAGATAGAGGAGGTAAAACCTTTCCTAAATGGGTATGGTCCAATCCTATAGGACAAAGTGCTCAAGGCACAATGGCATCAGGCAGGGGAAATAGGTATCATATGCTTAATGGACTGATGCTCGTGGAAACCTCTGGAGAATATCTAGGATCACGACAGTCTGATTTTCCATGCCTCCTTGAAAGAGGCCAAGCTAACAGCAAATCTAAAACATGCAACATTCAATCCCATGCTAAAGCAAAATAAATTTTACATGAGTGTTAAGCAGGATTTTTGTAAAGTACCCGTCTGGTTGGGACCTCTCTTTTTTGGTAAAAGTCGCCGGGAAAGCAAGGACAAGAAAAGTTCAGAATCATCGTCTACCTCCAATGATTGTGATCCTGTTCAGTCCAAGATCATATCAGGACACTGCATGAAGATGACGAATAAAATGGAACTCATGCCCACTTGTTCTGCTGCTCTTTCTTTAGTCTTTGACACCTTTCCTCATGAGGCCTGGCTCACCTCCCTGAGATGCAGACAAAGTCACTTAAATCTTGCTCCACTCATTCCCTATGGACAAATCCCAGTGAGTAGTAATAAGTAGCTACTTCTCTTCCCCAGGAGTCCTCACCTGAAAGGTCCTAGAGGTATTGATCCTATCTCCCGTTATTCAAAGCAATATGTGAGGCCATTAAGGGAGTTTATAGCTTTATGGGTGTACAGTTGACATCGAACTCCACGCTTCCTTGGAATCAGTGTCTAATAGTGGACTCCCTGACTGAACGGAGGAACCCAGCTGAAGAGCCCCTGATACAGATTAATTCAGGTAAGATCAAAAATTGTGTTGTTTGGTAAGGCAAAACATTTTGAGGAACTGGCTAAAAAGGTGATGTTATCCTATATGGAACCACAAGCATCACTAATGGTCAAAGTCTATACAACTACTCATTGCTCTTAAATATCCAGATATTAGCAGGTGTGAGAAATGCCTTCTGTCACCTTCGATTGTCTTGTCCCATGCAAACACAGTGACAATGATTCATGCAGTCCCAAAATGGCTTATGGCAACTCACTGAACCTGAGACTGAACCTAACGAACACTTAAAGCAGAAACTTGTGGGACATACGGTCTCACATTCTAACCAGTGCCTACCCTCACACCAGTGCTATGCTAGCTGCCAATCAAATGCTGGGTCTTCATCTTTGCAAAACTTTTGTATGGTTTAGGACCCAACTATCTCAAAAGACCTGCTCCCCACATTGCTAAGCTGATGGTCACTTCAGCTGATGAGACTCAGGTTTGAATTTGTAGAAAAGGGAGGTCAAGCATTCTTAGTGCAAGGTCT
Source organism: Chelonoidis abingdonii (assembly GCF_003597395.2). Taxonomy (NCBI): domain Eukaryota; kingdom Metazoa; phylum Chordata; order Testudines; family Testudinidae; genus Chelonoidis; species Chelonoidis abingdonii. The sequence continues at coordinate 223,532,731 of NC_133770.1, read as the reverse complement.
AGTATTATGGGACTCACTTTCACAGGAACTCAGGCTGAATTGAAATCTCATCACCCTTTGTGTGCACCGCAAGATACACCTGTTCAAGATGACATTTTCCCAAAAACATTTATTATAGGTAGAGCCAATCATTGGCACCTAATCACTGTAAGAAATCAGTTTAAAGGGAAGTGCACCTTTCTAGAGGTATATGATGTATATTTACTCTAGTAGGATGCTCACATACTATGGTAGCAGACACCTATTAATAATAATAACTAATAATCTTTTGGATTAGATATAAAAGCTAAAATTTGACAATTTATACACAGTAAAAATCCCAATGGATTTACAATATTATGATATTTGATGTGTTAACTATGATGCCATAGCCAAAGTCTGACCACAAAAACTGAAAGCTCCTATTTGCTTGAATAAAGACTGGACTGGAGAAGGCAACTGAGGCACTAGCTCTGATGACCCTGACTCTTGCTTGGACTGCCTCAGGGACACAAATAGGTACCACTATTGTTCACTTTGAGGTGTAACTGTTTAAACCTCTGTACCTAGGTATCTGCAACTTTTCCCTTTCCTCTCAGCCCTAATAAAATATCCTTTCTCTTAGCTATGAGTTTGAGTGATTATTGGGACCCACCATGGATATTGGGGCCTTCAAGGTCTAGCTGCTGAAGCATCTGCAGTGCTTGCCTCCAAGTCATGGTGCACCTGGCACACCACTGGCAACTTAGGACTGCTCTGGCCTAGAGCAACTAGAATAATTACAATATGTGACAAAGTTGTTTCATCCACATCTCAAGGGCAATGTTAAAGATCATCAGCTGGAGATGCTGCCTCTTCTGCCACTGCCTCATGCTTCCTTGTGCCCAGATCCCAGAAAGCCAAGTACGTCATGTGATGCAAAGTGCACATTTTGTTAATAAATTCCTGGATCGTGCTATCACCACAAGCAGAGTAAGAAAAGTGTGTTTGTACCAGTGCTGAGAGTAAGAGGACATGTGACCAGCTTGGGCCTTTTGTCACTTAGCAGCTCGGAATGAGGCAGCATTCTGAAAAACAGTCACTTGGCATCTCTTCTCCTACCAAGCAAACTGGCATCAAGGAAGCTAGGAAACTGTCTATGTCAAGATCTGGCAGAAATTGCTGTTACCCTCCTAATGTGATGCTCCTGATGGCAGTATGACAGAAAGAAGATCTTTGCTTAGCGGACCCTGTGCTGATCGCCTGGCTTTCCTGGCAATTAATCTGGAACTTTTCCTATGTTATACATCTGCACATCTAATTAACACGTAACGAGATAAAGCTAAGAGGAGACTGAATGAATACTGGATCACGCTTTCTCTCCCCCTCTTGCCTTCTCTTGCTCCTAAAAAAGCTATGAGAGTTTCCTCTCCTGGGTCCCAAAAGTGTTTTGCTGTTGGCAGGCAAATACATCTGTGTCAAATATATATATCTGTCCTCATTGTTCATTCACCTGTAGAATGTGCCACCTAATCTTTGCTTTTGCTGTCATAGCATGCAGAGCAGCAAGAACTCTAGTTAAAGTGCCATACGGATTTCACTCACAGCCTTCTCCAGTGTTCCCTTGGGCTGCAATTCCTTCTCTTTAGCCTCAGTCCAAATGGAATTATCTTGGAATGTTTCAACAAAAGCCATTTACTCTTTTTTAAGAAATAAAGGAGAAAATACCCTCTGGTATTCCATAGGGGCTGGCAGAATTCACATTCTCCCTGCCTGGCCTGCCCTGCCCAAGGGGCCCAGCAGAGGAGATTGCCACAGGCTGGGACAGTTTCCAGGAGTAAGATTTTGAATGCTTCATTGAGACATACAGCAAAATCGTTTAGAGACTTTGAACTCTGAATTAAAATTCATTCCAGTTGATGGAGTTTTCCCCTAGCCAGTTAGTGTCACCAGGCACCTCATAAAGGGTGATGGTACCACTCAAGAGCCTTCCCTCTGTCTTTGCCTCCTGAGTGAGGCTGTAGCAGCGCTATAGCCCCATAGCAGCTGGCTGCCCATCTTCATTCAACTCCATGCTAAAGACCCACTCCTTCTGTGAGGCCCACTGACTCCAACTCTAGGCAGTCAAATGCTTTCTCCTCCTTAGCTTCCTGTAAAAAAGTGCAAGGGGCAGACAGACAGCACTAGATAAAACACAACTATTTCTAGGCCAGCACGTCCTTTATGTGGCCAGTGCCTTGCTTTATCCCTGTCTAGCTTTTCCATGGCAAGCTGCGCCCAGGCAGGGGCTGCTCATTGCATTGTGAACATGGAACTAAAGTGAACTTGTGATGATAATGCCCAATTTAGCAGTTCCTCCTGGAACTGCCCACTAATGAGTTGTTCAGGAGGAAGCAGACATGGCCACGACTCCCAGCTGATAAGTGATCAGGAAAGGCCAAGACTCCTGCAGACTCACCTTAGAAGGGGGAGAAGGCTGAGCAGGGTGTGTTGGGGCAATGAGGGCCCTGACATGTTAAGAGTTGGTGCAAAAGGAGGACAGGAGGTCTGGGTGAAGGACAGAGGAGGGGCAGATGTAACAGGTGGCCAGAACAGCAAATGCCAGCAGAGTGCCAGCTAATGTAAATGGGGTTGGGTGTGGGGGTTGCACTCAAAGAGCACTACAACCCTTTCGTTAAATCAAGGGCTAGCTGAACAACTCTCCGGTTGTTTTGGGTGGGGTCTCTCCTCCTTTCCATCTTGCTGGCCTACTCGGTTATTTTATTGGCCAGCCCCACACTCTCCACCCTCCCACTTCTCAGACAGCATTCTGCCCCCACCTCACGCTCTCCAGTCTGCTTCCACCCCACTGCTTTTGGTTTCCAGATACAGGCGTCTTCTGCTTCCCACATTCCAGGGCAGCCTCCCTAAGCAACATGCCATATATGCCCTACCAGTGTCCACCCTCATAAGTCACTCTAATATTTAAACTGTCAGTGAGATGCAGGCAGGGAGTCAAACGAGAGAAGAGGAGTTGAAATGAGGGTAGAGTGTTGGGGTTTTCTTTAGAAAAAATCCAAGGGATTTAAATACAAAAACTGTTTTAATGCAACATTAATGTTATGAATGTAAACACAAGAGCCAGAGAATACAGAAGTTAAGATCTCATGGAAACATTATATCAAGTTAATTGCATCTATATAATATATTTGGTTACTACTTAGGCTATTAAATCTGCTGGCTCCCCTATGTGACTTGTATCTCTGGACTTTTTAAATTAAAATGTGTAACTTTAATGTTAGCAGAATTACTGGGTTAGGAAAAATATCTATTAGGACTTTTACCATGTGGTTAAGGAACTTTTCTTCTTCTTCCCCTGGTTACCTGCTTTTTTACTCAATGATAGTGGCCCTGAATGTTGGTGATAGAATTACAAGGTGCAACTACAGGCAGTCTATTATATTTGGGTACTTGAATTGGTTAATGAACACCTTAGGTTTTCAGATAATTGACAGAATATTATATGCCTGCTCCTAGGCATATACAGTAAGAGGGTATTTTGACATCTGTCCAGCTTTGGTTAAACTGGTATTTAATTAAAAGAACAAAGTGTTAGTAATACAGTAGATACCATAATAATTTCAAACAGTGTAATTACTAAACATGTACTAATTAAAATAATTATAAATTATACTCATAATTATTGCTTAAGAAATTGCTTTGGCCTTAAAATAATAATTACATAGCAGCTATATATTTGTTTTATTACAAACATAGTATATGTATGCTACAGAGGTGTCATCATTCACCAACAGTGATCCCATTATGGTGTGTGAGACACAGTATTTCCCTTTATAGTGGTTGCCATTTAACTCTTTACAAGAATTAATGTTGCCATGATACTCAGTGTTCCTTATACTGTGTGTCAGTCTGTAGGTCCGAAACACTGTATGTCCGAAATACCCCAGCTTTTCCCAGAAATACTAAGTGTAGGGAGTACTGTGAACAGTAACACTGTCTACTGGCAAAGGCAAAATTGTGAAGGTGTTAATGTAACCCACTGAACTCTGAAGAATAAGAAACAACAATGGTATCAAAGATAATATGGGGTAATAATGATGCCCTTATGGAAAAATCCTATAAGGTTTAAAGGGGAATTATATCTTTTACATAGAATTTTTATACCATCCTATGGAATTTTATAGGTGTGCAGTATAAATCTCTATTCAGTTCAATGGATTGATTTTAAAATTATGTAATTTCTTATTGAATTCCATAAATTGCATAAAATAATTTCTATAGAACCCTGTTGGTTTTACCCTTATTATGTTTTGTAAGTTCCACGGTTTATAATGAGTCAACATGGTCTAGAAGACTGAGTACTGAGAGCCAGAAACTTTAAATACATTTCCAGTAGACCTATTCAGAGCCAGGGTGTCCTGTCCAAATGCTGAGTTAGATAATTACATTGTGTTTACTTAAATTTCCCCTGCAGTTCCAGTTAGATACAGTATTCTTCTTTATTTGTTGCCATAAACTGTTCTGTATTGTTGCTATGCACTGTTAAATAGTTCCCCCCACACACATACACACACACATGTGGCTGCATTTCAGTGGCGAGTGAAGTGATCTCTGCTTATGTTTGCAACGTGCTTCGGAATCCTTCTACATAAAAGATGCTGTATAAATGTAATTTATATTTTATTATGAGCATCATCACTAGCAGGGGAAGCTAAATATATTTCACCTTCATTACGGTCTATCAAATGAATGTAATGATAAATATTTAAGATTTTTATAAACCGGTACAGAGACGCTAATATTTTTTTCAAAATCACATTCAATGGAATTAAGCCCCTGTGCAGAAAGACTACACAAGACCACCGCCTATGTACCACTCAAGTCCTGCATCAGGTCTCTGCAGAGATATCTATCTGGCTGAGTAACATGCAAAGTGCCCCTATATGCTCTTCAACCCAGTGCAGTCTAGAGTGGAGGCTGGCATGGGTGGCTGTCAGAGAAGATGAGATCTGGTGACCCTAACATCCAGTGTAAGTGTCACAGAGGACCTGCAGTTGCTATTCTAGCCCAAGGGTTGGAGTAGCAGATATGAGAGTCTGTGATGCAGCCCCACGGCCTGACTTCAGGTTGAAGAGACCTTCTACTCTATTCATCTTCTGAGCCCTTCTGTCAATGGAAGGGAGGGAGTCTGGTCCAGCAGACAGAGAGTTGGGAGATCTAAGATCTGTCCCCAGATCTGCCACTGGCTCCCTGTGTGTGACCTTGGACAAGTCACTGAACTTCTCTGTGTGTCAGTAGCCCTTTCTGTCACGGGTCAGTAGTGCTTACCCTCTCCTTTGTCAGGCACTTTGATGAGGGCAATTCAAAACAGGACACACAATGCTAATCCACATCACAGACGTATTGTGCTTATTACTCAGTATGCATGAATTCAGGGTTGAGTTTGAAGTTGGAATTGTTAATGGAGCCGTAGCTTGTGATTTCCTTTGTTTGGTGCTGTGCTGTGTAATGTAGGACTTCCTTTGAATTGCACTTAACAACCTTAATTTACAATTATCCAAGTTTTTCTGTGGGGGATTTCCTAGTTTTTAATGAAAGTATAAAGAGACAGGCCCTGATTCTAGGTTCCTCTCTACTTACATACAGCAGCCATATAGCTGGCTGAACTAGGCACCGAGGAATTCCCGACACAAAGAGACTCCTCAAGTGGTGAAGAGAGAACAGAACAATTGCCGCCACCACCCCTCCACACACACACAGCCTCCAGCACAGGGGTGTGTTAGATGTGTGGCCAGACTGTTTCTGTGCTCCAACTTTTCCTGCGTTCCACAACAGCCCCTTGAGAGCCACTGAAGACATAAACAATTTGGAGCAGCTCTCAGACTGTTCTAGCTTAAGCCAGAGCACAGATCAGACTGTGATTGGCCTCAGAATCAGAGGATATGCAAAGCTGGTATACTGCCACCTTGTTCCCTTCCCCGTGACCTGTAGCAAGTTCAGCTTGGTAAGGTTCAGAAGGGGGCCCACAATCTTTAAATGTTTACAAATGGACTTGGTGCAAGAGAAGGGATGGATGGATGGAAAGCATTGAGCTGTTGGGCAGGAGACCAGAAGGCTCACAGAATAAGTGTGGCCAAGGGGACATGGAGAGGAACAAGGAAAGAGCAGGAGGAGTTGACGGTCTCAATTTATATGCACAATATATTATGCAGTGGGGTAAAGGGAGGGTTTTGGAGGTAGGAGGAGACACCGAGAGACTCAGAATAGTGGTTAGCCTCATCAGGGTATTGGGGCTCAAAGAGGACAAGGGGTGTTGTTGGCAAGACGGATTAGAGAAAAGACAAACTTCTGGCAAGGTCTGAGGAAGAGGTGGTTGGTTGCCTTACAGTATGCTGCCACCTCTGGCTCAGCCCAGCAGCCGCAGTGCAGTCTGGTGCCAGTTGTAGGTCACTTAGATGTTACTTATATTTAAAATGTTTTGTATGCACATGACAGCAATGTACTTTCCTCCACCCTTCCTCACATCCCCCACTAAAGGACACTTCTCCTTGACAAGGGCAATAAAATAAATTTGGAACACATAGGCCAGGCCTCTGCGGCAATAGAAGGTGCTACATTAGAAAATGTTTTTTTAAAAGCAAAGGATGGAGCCATTTAGGAAACATTACATCCTTAAAACTCCTTTTCCAAAGTTCCTAGAAAAATTATACCCTGGGATGGGATGGGTCATGTTAGATTTCTGAGGGATTCGTTTATCTGAGAGGCAGGGGGCCAGTTAGAATGTCAAGGTCATAGCAAGAATCTAACTGGAGCCTTAAGTATGAGGAGACTAGCACTCTCTACAGTATCTAGGGGTACGTCTACACTGCACGATTATTTCGAATTAGCTTAAACCGATATTACAAAACAGATCTAATAAAATCGGTTTAGCGCGTCCACAGTAGGATCCCGAAATCGATTGTTTGCGTCCATGGTCCAAAGCTACCATCGATTTCAGGAGCAGTGCACCGTGGGTAGCTGTTCCTCAGCTATCCCATAGTTCCCACTTCCGTGTTGAGAGCACAGTGCCTGATGGGGCAGAAAACATTGCCCCGGGTGGCGCTGGGTACAGCCTCACC
>NC_133770.1:223499700-223522627 GCF_003597395.2 Chelonoidis abingdonii | reverse complement strand
TGAAGACTTCAATAACTCGGACATAGGTTAGGGGTTTTTATAGAAGTGGATGGGTAGGGTTCTGTGGCCTGCTTTGTGCAGGAGGTCAGACTAGATGATCATATTGGTCCTTTCTGACCTATGAGTCTATGAGTCTGTGCCAGTTCTGAAATGAAAGATTCACTGGAAATAACTAGCAGAAAAAAATTCCAGCATTTAAAACAGGTGCGTGAGTTTAAGACCGGGCTGTATGTTTAAAATGTAGCAGGAGTATTGTGTCAGACTGTGCTTGCTGTGGTAATTACCCATTTTAACGCATATTAGTGTAAACAGCTGTGCAAAATCCATATAAATGGTAGAACATAAGTGATATGCTTTAATTAAAAAATATTACAAGGTTGTTTCTTGAAGGTGGCTAAATTTATTTTGCTTGTTTTAAGTGAATCTGTCCCTTATGAATTGTGCATCTTCTTGTGAGGAGTAGAAGGAGTGCAGAGCTAACCCTTTGCATATCAATTACATTATGTACGTATTACAGCTATTTTGTTTTGTTGCACTCAGTGCTTTGCTGTTGGACAGTACATTGTGTGTGTTCCTTTGGGCCCTGAGAATCACAGACCTTCTGCAATACATATGTTGTTTACTGTATTTTATGCGTGGCCACTTGTCAAAGACAAAACACCTATCAAAATGAGAAGCAATTGGGTTTGTGATCATTATATTGCTTCTTTTATTACCTTAAGAAACACCTGTTGTAAAATATATTAGTAATGGGAGCTACAATATTCAGGTCAAAATTCTGGCCTTGGAAGAGTGTGTGAAGCTCCCATTGACTTTTATTTTTAAAGGGACAAAAACTGGAAAAGCATTTAGTCAGAAACAAAAAATTGAATCCTGCAGCTCTTTCGCATAACTCTCATTGTAATCAACAGGATCTTGTGCATGCTACTACTAATGACAGTACTTGCCCAAAGTTTGGAACTATGATTAACATCCTCACCCAAATTTGGGGGGTTGCAAGCTTTCACAGGATCTGCCAGGTCATCTAGTCCAGACATCCGCGAGGGGAGAATAGTCCCCTTAAGTATATGCCCCGATACATCAAGCTACATGCCAACTTGATGATGTGATAAAGTTTGTTTCTGAGATATCTTACTCATTGTCCTTTAGATTGAAGAAAATAAATAAAGTTACTAATTAAATAGTCACTGTCATATGCGTATCTTATCTAACCTGGAAATTCAGAAATGTCCCCTTTCCCCACCCCCACCTGTTCACAGGCTGCATTTCAAGAACTCTGTCCAAGAATATCACTGTATGGAAAAAAAGAACATCATTTCAAAATTATTAAAATCTCAGTGGGAATTCATGATTAATTTTAAGGCCTGGCAGATTAAAATACATTATTATGTACACTCTAGTGCATCCTTTCAGATATTTTCCGAATCTGATTTTGCTCTCTTGATACACACCAATGATTCTACATGTATCTAGTAGATTGCAAGGAATAGATTAGCATTAAAGAGGCAGTATTGTGTTGTTAGGCTGTTATGTGTAACTTGTGCTCATACATCAAGAAAAATGTACCTGGCATTCCTTTAGACATGACCAGACCCCTTAAAAAAGAGAGAATTATTAATAGTTGGTTGTAATGCATTTGTAGCAGCAGTTTTGAAATTCTGACCTTTAGTACATTAACTGGCTGTTGTTATCCAGTTCCCAGGCAGAGTAAAATCCACGATAGCCTGTTTAAGGAAATGGAAATAATGGGTTTATTAATAGGACTGGTTAAACTTTCAATTCTGAAAAGAATGTACTTTCACCATTGCTTTCACCATCTGACCTGGTATTGCAATGTAAACTGTAAAACTCCAGATAAAAACTGCAAAATCCACTCTTTTCAGTACCAGGAAGAAAAATGAACCAGTTTTATTTGGGACAGATTGACTAAATCCATCCTTAGTTTTAAGCAGTTAAGAATCCTGGATTCTGTTCCCAGTTGTGCTATTGACTCACTGGGCCATACACTCTACTGCCTTACAGCTTACAGGTGTATGATATTACCAATTCAGAGTGGTAGTCCTCTTACCCCCCCCCCCCGCTATTTTGCACAACAGGTGTAAGTGACGACACAAGGTGCATGGCATTAGAACATAAGAACAGCCATACTAGGTCAGACCAAAGGTCCATCTGGCCCGGTATCCTGTCTTCCAACAGTGGCCAGTGCCAGGTGCCCCAGAGGGAATGAACAGAACAAGTAATCCTCAAGTGATCCATCCCCTGTTGCCCATTCCCAGCTTCTGGCAAACAGAGGCTAGGGACACCATCCTTGCCCCTAATAGCCATTGATGGACCTATCCTTCATGAACGTATCTAGTTCTTTTTTAAATCCAATTATAGTCTTGGCCTTCACAAAATCCTCTGGCAAAGAGTTCCATAGGTTGACTGTGCGTTCTGTGAAAAAATACTTCCTTTTGTTTGTTTTAAACCTGCCGCCTATTAAGGCAATGGAGAAGCGGGGCCACTGAGTGATCTTGGATAAATCACATGAAGTTAAACTTTCAAAAGTGGCTTCATTTTTCAGAGGTGTTAAACCCTCACAACTGCAACTAAGGATAACAGGAGCAGCAGGTGCTTAGCATCTCTGAAATTCATGCTCCAGATGTCAGTTTAGGAACTCAAAATTAGTGTCTGTTTTTGAAAACTTGGCTGCTAGCCTCCCTGTGCATCAGTTTATCTACCTATAAGGTTGGGATAACAATAAAGGAGACTAATACTTGGTGGTGGGAGATTTACATAATTTTAAGCACTTTGAGAGCCTCAGGAGATGAGTGCTATGTGAATGCTTTCACTGGGCCTGCTTCCACAAGCTGCCTAGGGCCTTCTGCAAAGTGTGCAGCATCTTCAGTTCTCGCTGAGGTCAGTCACAGCATTTACTGTGCAGAAACCAGCCCATTACTACTAGTGAAACTTTTTGCTTTCAGATACTTTAGGGCTACATTATGCCCTGGTCTGACCTGGCCATGCAGGGGAAGAATGCTTCCTCTGCCATCCTTCTATTTGGCCTACCTGGATTTTGGATTCACATGTGATGCACAGGACAGCCTCTGTTTTTCTAGATAGTCCCAAGTATCTAGCTTGTACAAGTACATGGGGATGGGACAGAGTGCAGAGGGAACCTTGTATCTTCTCATCCTACTCAGTGACCAGAGTGGCTGGCCAGGGACAAGGGGGAATAAACTGCACCCTTGCAAGAGCTTTTGTAACTAAAAAGCTAACAGCAAAGAATCCTGTGGCACCTTATAGACTAACAGATGTATTGGAGCATGTGTCTGTTAGTCTATAAGGTGCCACAGGTTTCTTTGCTGCTTTTACAGATCCAGACTAACACGGCTACCCCTCTGATACTAAAAAGCTAGCGGCAATCTTATAAATCACTACAGGAAATTATTTCTTTAGCAAACACCACCCCAAAAAGGGTTAGTCTCTTGTTCTGACAGAGGGTAAAAGGAACAAGTGGACATTGCTGTGGACCATTTTATGGCAACTTATAATCCTGTCTATGGCACAGGACAGCATTCCCCATCTTCGAAGGTGTGAACTACATTTACCTCATTATCATTGGTTATAGACTCACGAGCAAGAGAAAACAAGCAATCACGTGGTCTTGTCATGCAGCTCAAGATTTTAAAGCACATTAACTGTAATTTTTAGATAGTCAGAATTTAGTGAACCATTAAAAGTGACCCAGGTCACTGATCCAAATTGAACTGAACACCCTCACTATGCTTGAGTGACTCTCTGAACAATACAAAGTCTTCTTTCAAAATCCCCTCCACTGAGCTTCTTATCTCATCCATCCAGCATCTGGTGAGTGCTCTGGTTACTCTTCTTTGCTATATTGTGTGACAAGACAGAGGGCAATCTCCCATACCAGGATGTTCTTTCTTTCTTTCTTTCTTTCTTTCTTTCTTTCTTTCTTTCTTTCTTTCTTTCAGTATTGTTGCTTTGTTTCTGATTTTGACTCTCTTAGTATGTTTCTTTTTTAATAGAAGTTGGGCCCCCCATATTCCATCTCCTTCAATCCTATGGCTGTTTTCCATCATTGATATGACTTCCTTACCCTAAATCCCCACAAGAAAATCTTCACTCCAGGTAATATCTTCTGAGCCTCCCATCTTCATGCCCTCTCTCTCAGTAAGGACACATATATGACACCGCTAACTTTGAGTGAGACAGCTTCTAGAGCATTTACCTCTCTTTCTCTAAACACAACAATCAATATGGTGACTAATCATTCCAATAATTGATACTGCAACCTCCCTAAGTATCCTTAGCATTAGAGTATAGAGAACTAAGACAAAGATTTTAAAAAAATACACCTGGTCCATTATTATTCCCTTCCTTTTTTCTGCAGAGGTGCCTGAGACAACATCTAAATAATCATCAGAAGCAAATTGGATCCCAACATAATGCACCAGCATTTAGATGGTAAACAGAAGGAATAATTCAGAAAATGTTCTCTATTGCCCGCCTTGCATCTTGTGTAATTATTTATACTTGTGCAAAGAGGATATAAATAGCTATCAAATCAAATGCAAGGCAGTGGAGAATTATGCCTTAGTAGCTTACAGAAGAAGCTATAGAAAAGGTTAAAAGAGTGATATGATAAGAGTAAAACCTTAGGAAACTGGCAAATTCCTAATGGGGCCTTCAACTAGAAAAAAAGATGAAGCTCTAGTCCTTCTCCATTAATTTGCCCCATACAGCACTAGAAAAATAGTGATAGCCTTAAGGCTAACTTCTAGGACCTTATCCAAAGGCAATGGCAGTTTCTAGCCATGAAATAAAAATCAAACATCCTCATCATCTTTCTCTGGACTTGAGAGCTACAATCTCAAATAAATACAAACTCTGCTACCAAAGTCATCTTTCTCAATTGTTGAATTAATTGTGTCATCCGGAGGCCATCTAGGGGAACTTGCTCAGCACTGACTTGCTCCTGTGTTCGACCAGGCCTTTTCACTCATCACACCCACCCTGCTATCTTGGGCTGCTCCTAAGGCTTTCTCTGCTAGCAGACTGTTATGGTGCTGATGTGAGAGAAGAGGTAAGATGGTGAAGGGGAAAGCAGTGACAAACATGGTGTGGAGCTCTTTGTCAGGAAGAAGATGTCATGACTTCCCATGGGACAAGAGTGCTGCAAAATGATGGATGGAAGGCTTTTGGTAGGCTATCGATTGCTAAATGCATTGCTGAAAATGATAGATGGAGGCATGCTCTTAGAGAGTGTGCAGCTGTATTATTGCGGCCTCTGCTAATAACAGCCCATATAGTGCTCTGGTGCTCATGGACTGAAGTTCAGAAGTGACTGCAGGTCAGGCTGGCTGTAGGCTAGTTGCTGGGAGGCAAGTGAGCACTGGAAGACTGTGGGGCTCCAATTCTTCCCACAAGCATCCTATAATATGAAGCTTACAGATTTCACAAGCTTTAGATATCATGATCCACTTCAAGTTCACTGTGAGATACCATACGACAGCATATGACTGACCTAGGTGAAATGGGTTGGTGGTCTTCATCCATTTCTGTTCATAAGATATCCACAGCACAAAGCTAAATACTAGAATTAGCACTAACTGATATTTTTCCTGGCAGAGAGACCAAGGAGTAATGGGTATGGAGGGGGAAATGCACTTTCTCCTCCAGATAAGACACACCAAAAGGGCCATATGGGGAAGATTAGATTGTTGCTGCCTTTGCTCTAACTCTTCTCTAGATAGAAGGTTGTCATCCAAACACTGTTCACCCGCACCAAATTCCCTGTCACTAATTTTTGAAAGAAATGCACCTGCTGGCTGACTCATAGAATAAACACAGTATAAGTGCTTGATTTATGGATAAATCTGCCCTTATTTTGGATTGGCCAACACTTCTGCTGTTGTATTTTTTGGCTGAACTAGAAGATGATATTAAATGCCATGAGCTTATTGACCAACAACACAGTGACTCATTGGAGAGGAATTTTCCACTGGTACTTATCAAATCCGACTATGAAATGCTGAAGGGTATCTCTAAAGGCAGGCAAGGAAACATTATTTATTTACGCTATTAGTAGACCTCTGCTCTTATACAGTACCTCCTGTCTGAAGATCTCAATGATTAACAAGCAATAAGTAAGCTTCAAAACACCATTGTGGCAGATAAATATTATATCTATTGACCAACACAACCAGAACTGATTCGGTACCATACCCAGACTTGAAACTAGACTGCCTGGCACTAAATTCTGCGGACCCCAGATGTTGATGAAGTTGTCTTAACATAACCTTCTTGACCACATTTTTGTCCCATTTGAAATGAGATATTAGAAATTGGTTAGTAATTGGCTAAACTAGATGCTTCGAGCAATGATTTCTTTGAAGAGACCTAAGAAGTGTATCCTTGAAGGAAGCTGGCACCTTGTGCTCTCAAAGAAAGGCATCAACTCTCCAAGAGTAGACGCAACCCAGCATATTACTCACTAGCTTTCACCAACAATTCCAACTCACTCATTGTAGCCTGGCATTTCCCTAGAAACTCCATGTCCTCCCATGGCTGAAACTCAAACAGAGAAGGGATTGTACGTGGCCCCTCCGGAGGTTGCTTTGCTAATAGGGAGGCAGATAGCTCAGAGCCAGATGGAGCTATATTATCACCAAAGCAACGTGGCGGTCCTTCCAAGTGAGAGAAACCCAACGTTGTCTCTGAGTAGAGTCATCCTGGTTTAATCAAATGATCCACTACTCAGAACACTTCCACTGCTGGAGATTCTGCAGATGCTGTTCTAGAGGCAAATAATCCTTACTTTGCTTCCAGCCACATCAGGATACATTTAACTGATAAAGAGACAGAAAAAGCAAGCAGCTCATGTGATCCAGAGAAAAGCTGGACAGGGAAAAACTATCTCCAGTACATTAATGCCTCTCATAAGCCTAGTAGATGTGTAAGGAGGCGCCCTGGCTCCCCGCCGCACCTGAGGGGGAAGAGCCAGAGCAGGCACCTCCGTAGGCGGAGCCAGTACCGCCTTTTCCCACCCCCCGGAAGTCAAGGGGCAGGACAGGAAGTATAAAAGCCAGGGCCCAGAGCTCAGTTAAGCCCAGGACGCCGAAGAGCACAGACGTGGAGGCCAGAGCTCCCGCTCGGCCCAGCTTGCCCTGTGCTCACTATCCAGAGGAGCGCTGGCCGGCCCTGCCGCTGGCCCGGTATCCAGAGGAGCACTGGCTGGACCTACCTCGGGCCCGGTATCCAGAGGAGTGCTGGCCGGACCTGCCTCGTGCCGGGTATCCTGAGGACCCTCAGCCTGAACTACCCTGCGCCCGCTGGCTGGAGGAGCCGCCAGATCCTGCTTCCCCCCAGTTCTCCGAGGAACCTATGGTCTGGGACCGCCGAACTACGCTGACGACGGACAGGTACCGGGGGGGGAAATTGGAAGCGCCCGGGCGGGCCTGACTACAGTCAGGCCACAGAAGGCCCCGAGCCTATGGCTGTGTGTATCGGCAGGATCCCCACTGACCACCCTGTCAGTGTTTCGGTTGGGAGCCCTACTGATCACCCTGTCAGTGTGTTTCGGTCCGGATCCCCATGACCGCTAGCGGCGACCGCCGCTACCAGAGGCCCCGGCTGGAACGCAGAGGAGATGGGTGGCGCCTGCGTTCCCCCTGCCACCCGTAACCGGGTGGCAGAATTCCCCCTTCACCCAGAGCCCCTGAGCTGTGCTACGGTTTGTTGGTACCCCGCCCCGCCTTAGGGCCAGGGCCTCCGGACTTGCTACCGCTCTGCCCTGCCCCAAGGGCCCCGAGCCTGAACTGTTGGTGCCCCGCCCTGCCTAGGGCCAGGGCCTCTAGACTTTGCTACCGCTCTGCCCTGCCCCAAAGGGCCAGAGCCTGAACTGTTGATGCCCCGCCCTGCCTACGGGCCAGGGCCTATAGACTTGCTTGCTCAGCCCTTGACCAGGAGCTGAGCCTGAACTGATCGTGCCTGCCCTGCCTAAGGGCCAGGGCCTATAGACCTCATTTTGCTCGACCCTGAGTATAGGACCGGCGTGGGAACCATCCCGCTCCATAGAAGGAGGCGCCCTGGCTCCCGCCGCACCTGAGGGGGACGAGGCCCAAACCGGCCGGCTTACAACATGGTACCAGAAGTGGGGAGTTCCGCCTAGAATGTGGGCGTGAACCCTCAACGCCGGCGACCGAGGGCCTACGGGTGAGGGAGCATCCCCCCCGTGATGGATGTTCCCCATCTCGCCGCTTTGCTGGCCGAGAGCCAAGATCGGCAGCAAGCGGCCCACTTGCAGCAACAGGAGGAGCAGCAGGCCGCGCAGCTCCAGCAGCAACAGCAGCTCGTGGACCAGCTGGGAACTCAGCAACGCCAGCTGATCCAGGAGCTGATCAAACAACAACAAGAATTCCAGCTGCAATGCCTGCAGCACCTGACGGCAGGCCGAGATACCCACGAAGGGGGCTCGTCGGAAGGCCCCGAAGGGACACAAGAACCCCGCCCCCCGATACGACTGACCAAGATGGGCCCCGGTGACGACCCCGAGGCCTTCTTGGTCACCTTTGAGCGGGTGGCGGTGGTCGCAGGGTGGAGCCCCGACCAGTGGGCCTCCAGCCTGGCCCCATACCTAACCGGGATGGCTCAGACAGTCTATCGGGCCCTGTCTGCCGAGGCCGCCCACGACTATGCCCAAGTGAAGTCAGCTATCCTGGACGCGCTTGATGTAAGCCCGGAGACATTCCGGCAGCGGTTCAGGAGCATGACCTACCCCGCCGCGGCCCAGCCCCGGATGGTGGTGCAGGAATTGCGGGAGACCTGTCGACGATGGTTGCAGCCGGACCAGCAAACCTCTGAGGAAGTGGCAGAGCAGGTAGCCCTGGAGCAGTTTACCCACATCCTGCCCACGCGGGGACGGGCCTGGGTCCTCCGGCATCGGCCAACAACTTTGGCGGCCGCCGTCAGTCTGATGGAAGACTTCCTGGCGGCGGAAACCCCGGTGGGCCCCACTGGATCCGCAGCCCCACCCAGGCCGGGACGCCTCCACTCTGAGAGGAAAGCCGTACCCGCCCGGGCCACGGCCCCAACGGCCCAGCCGACCCCGGCCCCAGTTCCCACAACCCGCGGAAGGCGGTGGAGCCCTCCTAAGGACTCCCCCAGGGCTGGGCCCCGTCCGGGACGGGGCGGTTTGGGGCCCTGTTTTTCCTGTGGCCGGACCGGACACCTGCAAAAAGACTGTCCCCAGATGGAGTGTGCATATGGCCAGGTCTGCTCCGGGGAGGCTTGCGCCCGTCGCCGCCAACCCGCCAAGATTACGGCACCCGTGATGGTGGAGGGACGCTCGACTGTAGCCCTCCTCGACTCAGGATGTGGGCAGACTCTGATTTGCCACCGCTTAGGCCCCCAGGCAGGTACGCCCCGGGGGTCATTCGCTTACAGTGTATCCATGGCGACGTGTGGCCCTACCCTAGTACACAGGTCCAATTGACAGTAGATGGGGTGATCTGCCAAATGGTCGTCGGCCTCACCCCCAGGCTCGCCTATCCTGTGATCCTGGGCTGGGACTGGCCCGAATTCACCGCTGTCCTCCGCCGGCATACCGGAGGCGGCCCAAGGCCCATCCCGGCGTTGGAAGGAGAGACCCCCGCGACGTCAGAGGATGACCAGAGGGCCCAGGAGACGGAGGGGGACCAGCACGGTCCATCGCTCCCACCCGCCAGAAGGGAAGAAGGCGACACTACCCCTCTGGGGGAAGGGTTAGGAGACGACTCAGCCCCGACGGATTTCTGCTGAGACCAAAGGGCTGACCCTGCCCTCAATAGTGCATATGAGCAACTTGCCGCCATCGATGGAACGGTCCTCAACCCAGACCGAGCAGCCCAGTGGCCGCACTTCAAGCTGCGGCAGGACCGCCTGTACCAGATGTAAAGGGACCCACAGACCGGGGAGCCCCGAACCCAACTCCTCGTACCACAATGTCACCGGCGAGCCGTCATGAAGCTGGCCCATGACGTCCCGGCCGCCGGACATTTGGGACCGGAGAAGACCCTAGCCCGCATCCTAGGGCGCTTCTATTGGCCGGGGATTCAGCACGAGGTGAAGGAATACTGCCTGTCCTGCCCAGAGTGCCAGTTGGCAGCCCCGGCGAGGACACCCAAGGCCGTGCTGGTCCCGATGCCACTGGTCGAGACCCCCTTCAAACAGGTGGCTATGGATCTAGTAGGGCCCCTTCCCAAGAGCGCTGCGGGGTTCCAATATATTTTGGTAATGCTGGACTATGCCACCCGGTTCCCCGAAGCGATTCCCCTCCGTAGCATCACCGCCCGCACTATCGCGGGTGAATTGGTCAAGGTCTTTGCCCGCTTCGGCTTACCCCGGGAGATCCTTACAGACCAGGGGACCAGCTTCACCTCGCGGCTATTCCAGCAGGTGTGCAAGATCTTGGGGGTTCGACAACTGCGGACCTCAGTGTACCACCCCCAAACCGACGGCCTGGTGGAGAGGTTCAATCGGACCCTAAAGGACATGCTGCGGCGATTTTCCCCAGAGGACCTTCGCCGGTGGGACCAGCTGCTCCCCCCCTTTCTCCTAGCGGTGCGAGAGGTCCCACGGTCCTCCACCAAGTTTTCCCCATTCGAGCTGTTGTATGGACGCCAGCCCCGGGGTCTTCTCGACCTGATGAGGGAGACCTGAGAACAGACCCCGTCACCCGCTCAGGGACTCCTGAAATACGTGAACCAACTCCAGGAGCGGCTCAAACAGGCGGGGACCTTGGCACGCGCCAACTTGAAGGCGGCTCAAGAGCAGCAGGCCCGGACGTACAATAGGGGTGCCCGCACCCGCAACTTCCAGCCTGGGGACCGCGTCCTACTTCTCCTTCCCTCCAGTGAGTCCAAGATCCTGGCTCGGTGGCAGGGCCCCTACGAGGTGGTTCGGAGGGTGGGCCCGGTTACCTATGAGATCCGCCAGCCAGACCAAAAGAAAAAGCTGCAGCGTTACCACGTTAACCTCCTTAAGCCCTGGTGGGAACGAGAAGGATTATTGATCACGCCCTACCCACCGGAACCGGACTGGGGCCCCAGGTGCCCCCCCCAGAGGACCCCGAGGAACCCCGGCTGGGGGAGATGCTTACAGGGGAGCAGCTCGAGCAAACCCGCTGCCTCCTCCGAGCCTTTCCTCATACCTTTACAGCCCAGCCAGGGTGCACCTCCTTGGTCTCGCACCGCATTCAGACTGAACCAGGGGTGGTGGTCAGGACCGTGGCCAGGCCTCTCCCCTACCACCGAAGGCAGATCCTAGTCGACGAGGTGCAAGCCATGCTAGATTTAAGCGTGGTTGAGCCCTCGCAAAGCGAGTGGCGGAGCTCCATCGTCCTGGTCCCAAAGCCCGATGGCTCCCAACGGTTCTGCATCGACTTCAGGTGCGTGAACGCCGTCTCGAAGTTTGATGCCTACCCGATGCCCCATGTGGATGAACTACTGGCCCAGTTAGGAGAGGCTCAGTACATCACCACCCTGGATTTGAGCAAAGGGTACTGGCAGATCCCCCTGGAACCAACCTCCAAGGAGAAAACCGCGTTCGCCACGCCCACCGGCCTATATCAGTTCACGCGGATGCCCTTCGGCCTCCAGCGGTTGATGGACCACCTCCTACGCCCACACCATGACTACGCCGCGGCCTACCTGGATGATATGGTCGTCTACAGTCGGCAGTGGGAAACCCACCTGGACAAGGTCGCCGCTGTCCTACAATTCTTGCAAAAAGCCGGGTTAACCGCCAACCCCAAGAAGTGTCGCATTGGCTGGCGAGAAGCCACCTACCTGGGGTATACCGTGGGGAATGGGCAGGTAAAACCACTCGTGGACAAGGTACAGGCTATCGCAGCCTGTCCTCCGCCCACCACGAAGCGCCACGTCTGTTCAGTTCCTGGCGAGAGCTGGCTGCGCTATTTATCGAACGCCTTCGATCTGCCCAGTTCGCGGCAATGCCGCCGCCCCTTGACAGACCTCCTCACGAAGCGATCAGCCCCTGGCAGTCCGGGCGGCGTGACGGAGTGCGACGACTGTCAGAGAGTCGCTTAAGCGCTGCCTCTGTACGAACCAGCGTGGTGCACGCCGGACTCCACCACCCGTTCATCTTGCAGAACAGACGGCTCCGAACGTGGGGCTCTCGACGCGTCCTGCTCGCAGGTGCGGAGGAAACGCGCCATTCTGTAAGTCGAGCCGAAGAAGGCTGTTCCCAAAGGAGCGGAACTGAGCTCGGGTGGGGTGAGTGCAAGACCGGCCCTGGCATCGGAATGGGCCTGTCGGACACCCTCTGCTTACTCATCCTGCTGCGGGGGCCCATTCACGTTGTCACAGACCAACTTCCGCCCTCCAATGGCTGTACAGAATGTAAGACAATAACTGCGGTCCAAAGATGGTTACTTGCGATGCAGCCCTATCCCATCTCCTCCTATCCTGCTGGAAAGGACCACGCCAATGCAGACTTCCTTTCCCGCCTGGAGGTATGGACATGGGCTGGCCCCGGTACCCGAGAACCAGCTTGAGGGGGGGTGCTGTAAGGGAGGCGCGCTGGCTCTCCCCGCCGCACCTGAGGGGGAAGGCCAAGCAGGCACCTCCGTTGGCGGAGCCTAGTACCGCCTGTTCCCGCCCGAAGTCAAGGGGCGGGACAGTGAAGTTTATAAAAGCTCATGGTGCCCAGAGCTCAGTTCAATCCCAGCACGTCGAATGATGCGACAAAGATGTGGAGGCCCAAGCTCCCGCTGTTGCGCCAGCTTGCCTTGTGCTCCGTATCCAGGGAGCGCTGCCGTGCTCGTGGCCGCTGGCCCAGTAATCCAAGAGGGTAGTGCTGGCCGACCTGCCTCATGCTGATAGGTCCTGAGGACCCTCTATGTCGCGTGATGTACTCCTCAGCCGCTGGCGGAGGAGCCGCCAGAGCCTGCTTCCCCCAGTTTCTCCGAAACCTATGGTCTGTGACCCGCCAAAGTTACCGCCGACACGGACAGGTACCGGGGGAGGGGTAATTGGAAGCAGCCGGGGCGGCTGACTACAGTTCAGGCCGCAAAAGAAGGCCCGAGGCCTTGAGTGGCCATGTGTAGTCGAGCCAGGATCCCAGCTTAGCCAGCGCGCGCCGATGTGGTTTTGGGGGGAGCCCTACTTATCACCCTGTCAAAGGTTGTGTTTCGTCCGGATCCCCACTGACCGCCTTAGCGGCACTGCCGCTACAGGGGCCCCGGCTGGAACGCAGAGAGTGGGGGCCTGCGTTCCCCCTGCCACCCGTAACCGGCAGAATTCCCCCTTCACCCAGAGGCCCCTGAGCTGTGCTACAGGTTGTTTTGAGGTGCGTGCCCCCGCCCTGCCGAAGGGCCAGTGTTCCTCCAGACTTTGCTACCGCTCTGCCCTGCCCCAAAGGGCCAGAGCCTGAACTGTTTGGTGCCCCGCCCTGCCTAAGGGCCAGGGCCTCTAGACTTTGCTACCGCTCTGCCCTGCCCCAAAGGGCCAGAGCCTGAACTGTTTGATGCCCCGCCCTGCCTACGGGCCAGGGCCTATAGACTTTGCTTGCTCAGCCCCTGTGACCAGAACCTGAGCCTGAACTGATCGGTGCCTGCCCTGCCTAAGGGCCAGGGCCTATAGACCTCATTTTCTCGACCCTTGAGTACAGGACCGGCGTGGAACCCGTCCCGCTGCATAGAAGGAGGCGCCCTGGCTCCCCGCCGCACCTGAGGGGGACGAGGCGCGAACCGGCCGGCTTACAAGATGTTCTAAATGGATGGCATTAGTTAGGACTGGAAAAGACTGTCACATTTTATATGAAGCCTTCTTGAAAAAGGTATGAGCAAAATGCTTTTTTTAAAAAATGCAATGTATATTCTTCTTTTACGAGTAGGGATTTTTAATCAGATGAATGAACTTGTATGTACTAGTTAACTTTGCTGGAGTTTAGTAGTTGTATTTAAAGCAGATTTTATCCTAGAATGATATTAATTTGATAGGATCCCTGATCTGTAAACCATTGGTTATCTTGGTCTCTCCTGATAAGAAAAAAAAAAAGTGCTGAGAGTTTCCAGCTGATGAGCACATTTGGGCAGAATCTTTCACACGTCACAAATTGCAGATGGGAGGCAGTGATCTCGAACATGCAGTCACATTGCGTGACCATCTGACACCTTCCATTTAGAAAAATAATACTTTCCTCACAGCATACGCTCCCTGCTGCAACCAGCACCAAAAATTATGCCTGGGAGAGCTGTTCCTCCTAGACTAGGATCTTAAATATTTCTTAGGCTGTTTTTAAAAGATTCATACTGCAGCAGCACCTAGATCACATCCTGCTAACCCGGGGAAAATACTGAAATCTACCCAAGACAGTGTTAATCACAGAATAGCTGAAAAGAACAAAAAGGGTAGGAAAAGACAGCAGGAAAATTGTACATTCAGACTTGTGAGGTGAACAATGTAAGATTCTTGTTCTATGTGTAATTCAAACATATTCATGTTAAATTCAGTGGAGTCATTTCATTTTGCTACCAGTTTCACAATTTCATCTTGCAATTCCAGAAACGTTCAGTTACAAGCCCCTGGTTTGTATATCATCCCCTATGACTAATACACATTCACTTAAGGTAATTATGACCATTTCAGTTTGTCTTTTGCTGTATATTTAACTGTTGCTATTAATAAAAAATTCTCTAATGCTTACGGACAAAACCATGTGAATTGATGACCAATGTCTTATACCAGCCTATCATATCCCATTTGTTACTATCTCCCAGTGAATGCCAAGCCAAATTTCTACTACCAAATGCATTATAGATTCATAGATTCTAAAGGCAGAAGGGATCATTGTGATTGTCTAGTCTGACTTCCTGTATAACAGGCCGTAGAAATTGCCCATAATAATTCTTAGAGCATATTTTTTAGAAAAATGTCCAGTCTTGATTTAAAGATTGTCAGCGATGGAGAATCCACTATGACCTTTGGTAAATTGTGCCAGTGTTTAATTACTCTCACCATTAAAAATTTAGGCCTTATTTCCAGTCTGAATTTGTCTAGCTTCAACTTCCAGCCACTGGATCATGTCATACCTTTCTCTGCTAGGCTGAAGAACCCATTATTAAATATTTGTTCCCGTGGAGATACTTATAAACTGGAGTCAAGTCACCCGTTAACCTTCCCTTTGCTGAGCTAAATAGATTGAGCTGTTTGAGTCTGTCACTGTAAGGCACGTTTTCTAATCCCTTTAATCATTCTTGCGGCTCTTCTCTGAACTCTCTCCAACTTATCAACATCCTTCTTGAACTGTGGGTGCCAGCACTGGATGCAGCATTCCAGCAACAGTCACATCAGTGTCCAATACAGAGGTAAAATAACTTCTCTACACCTACATGAGATTCCCCTGTTCATGCATCCCAGGATTGCATTGGCCACTGGGAGCTCTTGTTCAGCTGATTAACCACCAAGACCCCAAATCTTTTTCAGAGTTCTGTAAGTATGGCTTATGTTCTTTGTTCCTAGATGCATACATTTACATTTAGCTATAATCATACACATATTATTTACTTGTGCCCACTTTACCAAGCGATCCAAATTGCTCTGAATCAGTCACCTGTCCTCTTCATTATTTACCACTCCCCCAGTTTTTGTGACATCTGCAAACTTTATCAGTATGATTTTATGCTTTTTGTT
Organism: Chelonoidis abingdonii; assembly: GCF_003597395.2. Taxonomy (NCBI): domain Eukaryota; kingdom Metazoa; phylum Chordata; order Testudines; family Testudinidae; genus Chelonoidis; species Chelonoidis abingdonii. The sequence goes on along the minus strand of NC_133770.1, from coordinate 223,506,929 downwards.
TCCTTCCAGATCATGGATAAAAATGTTTACTAGCATACAGACAAGAACCAATCCCTGCGGGACCCCACTGGAAACATGATTTATGTCATGTTTATGAGACAGTGGCTTTGAACCCATCTTAAAAGCAAGGTACATTGTTAGTACTAGGGCAGTTTGGACTGAAACAGGAGAGAGCTTCTGCTGCCCTGTGTGACCTTACCAAGGGTGGCTACCTGAAAGGCTGGGACATATTTTTACGGTCATCTGATGTGACCCAGCAGCCAGTTCAGTCAACCACTTCATTTCAACATAGGACTTTTCATGCAGTGTCATGAAGACAATATTTCATGGGTGCAATGGTCTAGGGGCTTTACCAAAAATGGTAGGTGCAATATACCAGGGCTGAAAATACAGCTTCCATTTGAAGCTGAATATGTTCTGCTGTTTAAATCAGAGGAAAGTGGTACAGGTTTGATAGAACTTTTAGTTAGTTCTTTTAGTTTGTTAAGCAAATACAGGCTATTGCTTGGCGTCAGTTCCTCCAGGCCTTAGGATTAGCTGACTTTTTATTTTTGGTGAATGTCATGATGGTGAAATGTGCCAAGCTGACATTCCTGTCGGGAAAGCCTTTTATCCACAGAACAGGTACATGCTACAGCCTGTGCTATGCGGTACTGCATGAGTAATGGCAATGCAAGCTTCTCCACATTACCTTGCAAGTGTCTCAGATCCTGAAAAGAGTGAGAACAGGTTAGGTCCCATGACCATCCTCCTAGTCTCACAGAGGAGATGTTCCATCAGCTTGCTAGTTTTATTGCATTCTGGACATTCTTCTACCTGGATCTGTATCAGAACCACCACCAGTTCATGTTATATGTGCTCCACAAGCAGTAGTAACTTTTAGTTACTGTCCTGCCCCAATCTTGGTCTCAATTTGAATCTGGGGTGAAAGGTTTTTATTTTCTTTCTCTGTACTAGCCTCTCAGTCTGCAAAGACTGGTTGTCTTGATTTATTTGTGAGTGGAACTTAGCTCTGCAGTCAGGGAGTTCTCCATCTCTCATTTTCCAACCCTTGACTTCTTTGCAAGCCTCATTTACACCTCATCCCAGAAGGTGTCATAATGAGGTCTTACATGCTTTATGTATGTCATGCTGGGGAATGAGTGATACCAAACCTAGAAGTCTTCATGCTCTTTCACAACCTGTAGACAGTACAACAGAGCCCACGAGTGAACTTGCCTTGCTCAGGACTTACTTGTTCTGTAGCTTATAGCCTTTACACTTTTCTAAACAGGGGTTCAGCCTCAATACTAGTATGACCCGGAGCACAGACACATCTTTGGCATTAATTTGGTTTAGTCCATTCTGTTTCATAGCATAGTGTAATTTGTTGAAAATGTCCCTGGACTGAATGTCATTTTACAGCAATCACACGGAAAGCGTTACCAGCAGCAGCAGCAGCAGCTGTGAATCACAGATTATATTGTATTGTTTTAGCTACTAGTGTTTGCTTTAAATTTACGTTGACTATAATTTGCTTTAAATTCTGGTCATTAAAGTTATTGATCCAGATTTTGCCCTCATTTACAGCCCTTCTCTCCATCAGGTCAGCCTCTGAAAGAGCTACACTACAATTGTCTGAGTCTCTCTGCATTTGCTCCATAGAAGGCACAGAGAGGACCCAGGGGGAGATAAAACAGCTTGGAGCTATATGACTTCCGGCTAATATTTCCACCTGGAAATCGGGGTGTAGACCTGGGTTAGTGCTGTAGAGAGCTGCAACTCTCCTGGTCCACCCAGTCCCTCGGTCAGACCTCCATCAAGCCTCTTCCATACAGAAAAAATAAGACGGGGTGTCCGTATGGGTCTGGGTGGAGTGATGCAAGGAGGAATGGTGATGAAGAAGCAGAACACTCCTCCTTTGCCTTGGCAATAGGGTGGTCTGTGTTTATATCTCCAGGAGATGTTCCAGGTCAAAGTTAGGAAATCCATTGTCCCAGGTTATAATAATGAATTCAGTTTCTTTTTTTTAGATTGTCTGGAGACCTTTGTGTGTAAGCTCTTAATCTTTGAAAACAGAGTTTGTAATAGAAAAAACTGGTGCAATCTAATGCATAAAGGGACCAAAGACACTTCTTCAGTGCTGCTTAAACATAGAGTTATTTGTCCACCATTCTCTTTATAACAGCACTTAACGTATTTGAAAACCCTGTTATCAGGTCTCCCCTCAATCTTCTTTTCTCAAGACTAAACATTTCCAGAGTTTTTTTTTAACCTTTCCTCATACGTCAGGTTTTCTAAACCATTTATCATTTTTGTTGTTCTCCTCTGGACACTTTCCAATTTGTCCACATCTTTCTTCAGGTGTGGTTCCCAAAACGGGACACAGTATTCTTACTGAGGCCTCACCAGTGCCGAGTAGAGTGGGATAATTACCTCTTTACATATGACACTCTGGTTAATACAACCCAGAATGATATTAGCCTTTTTTCAGCCAAATCACCTTGCTGACTGTTATTCAATTTGTGATCCACTATAATCCCAGAGCCCTTTCTGAAATACTACTTCCTAGCAAGTTAGTCCCCATTTTGTAGCCATGCATTTCATTTTTTGTTAAGTACTTTGTACATGTGTTGTTGTAGCCCGATCGGTCCCAGGATATTTGAGAGACACAAGGTGGACGAGGTAATATCTTCTATTGGACCAACTTCTGTTGGTGAGAGAGACAAGCTTTTAAACTTACACAGAGCTCTTTTTCAAGTTTGGGAAATGTTCTTTCTGGGAAACATTTTAGTTTTAGTGAAGACGTTACTATCCTGATGGAGGAGCTTCTCCCACCAGCACAGTTAATTCACCTTCCCTAGAAGTGGTAGCTATATTGACGGGTGAAGCTCTTCCACTGACATAGTGCTGGTTACATGGAGGGTTAGGTCAGTATACCTATGTCATTCATGCATGTTGATTTTTTCACACCCTTAGTGACATAGTAATACTGATATAGGTCTGTGGTGTAGACTTGGCGAGAGTGTTTCCTTTGAGAATGAGGCGGCTAGTCAGATATAGAGTGATCGCTTTGTAAAAAGTGTTCACTCACAGGTGATAGGATGTTTTGTCTTTTATCATTTTCTTGTGAAAGTTTTCCAGAAATCATCAGTGGAAGTTGCATCAAGAGTCACAGTTTTGTCACTCAGTCAAATTCTTTACACTATCTGTGTGACTGCAAGAGCTCATAGTAACCATAGAAAGATTTTGGCATTGACATGAGAGGAAAATGCTAAATACACCTGTACTGGGGTGGTCACTGGCTCTGGCTCAGAAAAGTGGTTTGAGCATTGGCCTGCTAAACCCAGGGTTGTGAGTTCAATCCTTGAGGGGGCCATTTAGGGATTTGGGGATTGCTCCTGCTTTGAGCAGGGGGTTGGACTAGATGATCTCTTGAGATCCCTTCCAACTCTAATAATCTATGATTCTATGAAAAGGTTAAAAGCTGGCCCTTGGAGAGGGCTGGGGCTGAAAGCAGCCAAGGGAGGCTGATTGGGTAGGCAGCTGCAGGTGTGGCCACACCCAGTCAGGGTCCAGCTGGCCCTGATAAAAGGGCTGGCAACTAAGCAGGGAGAGTATCACTCCAGTGGTGAAGTTGGAAGGACGTGACTGCTGGCTAGAGAAGGGTATCTCAAACAGAGCAGTGCTGGGGAAGGACAAGCAGAGCTGGGGAGCTCTGGCCAGGCGAGTCCCCAGGCTGAGGCAGGGCTAAAAGATCCTCTGGTGGTACTGAAGCTGCAGTGGTGCGGCCAGGCCAGGAAAAGGCAGCAGGTCCAACCCCTTGCCCATGATGAGTGGCCACTTCAAACTGCAGTTTGCCCCTGAGGGACGAGGCTAGATGAAAACTGGCAGTCAGTCAGAGGCAAGGTGGGCTTTGGGGAATTGGAGTTCCCCAGGGAGGGAAAGATCCCTTAGTGTGGGGGCACTGCTGCAGGGCTGGGAGGGATGTGGGGCCTGAAATAAAGGGTGGTCCTAGAAAAGGGAGACACAGGCGACAGCGAAGAAGATACTGGCCAGCAGGAGGCATTCCAGAGCTAGAAGAGCTAATTCCCAGACCAACCAGAGAAGGAGGCACTGTGCCGGTGAGTGGTCTGCCGTGCTACAACACCTCATCACATGAAATAGAATTACCACTCCATCTCCTCCTTCTTCTCTATTATTTACTGAGTACCAAGAGTGTGCATGGTGATGTGCAGACATAAAGCAAGACACAATCACAGTCCACAGAGCTTACAGTGTAAATCAGACACAGGCAATGGAAGACAGGTTAACATTATCCATATATTTAAGGTCCAAATGTCAAGCAATGTATTATAATACGGATGTAGCACACAATAGAGCTGAGTGGGAAATGGTTGTCCCATCCTGTAAAAATTTCTGATATATTGAAATATGTTCCCATTCCAAATTGAGATTAAAAAGTCAATCTCAAACATTTTCATGAATTAAAAATCTGAAAAAAAAGTCAATTTGGATCAATCAAAATGTTTTGTTTTGATCATTTCATTTCAATTTTGACCTTTTTTTAAAAAAAAGCACCTTTCTTTTGTGAACATTTTCTAAAATTTCAAAACAAAAAAATCATTTCAACTCAAATCCCACTCCCAAATATTTTGGTTTTAAAAATGATAAGAGCTATCATGGGAGTGACTCCATGAGCTGGAACTCACACCTCCAGCTCAAAGAGTAAACAAACACTAAAAGGAAAAAGAACAAGAGATGAGCACAGATGTGATATCAGCGGCATCATTTTGCTTTCTGCTATGCACCTTTGTCACTCTTTGGGGACTCCACCTTCCTTAGCCTAGTCTGAGTAGACTGCATTAAGTCCTGCTGTGAACAGTGTTACAAAGACAATGGAGGTGATCGAAAGGAGCAGTAGTCTGGTCAAAATGAATTGGACTGCAGCCAAAATGGAAGCCTGAGGCCTAGCCACGAATTTCAGCTCCAGACTTTGAATGCTTGATCTACTAGGCTTGCTTTCCAGAAACAAACTACTGTATACTCAGGAAACTAGATCATTACATTATGTCATGGCCATTGTCAAAAATATTCAACAAACCCAACCAGCTAGTGGCTCACTATGTTGCATGAATGTCAAGGGCAAAAATAGAAACAGATGTTTTGTTTCCATGAGGAAAGTCCCTTTTACAAGTAATTTGCTTGTATGTCTCCCACTGCACAATTCATTCTTTAATTAGATTTATCTTTTTCTATGATTCTATCTGTAAGAGCCTACTTAAAAACACGAAATGCTAATCAGAGCTGTTGTTAATTCCCATAACAACAAAAGTAAGGATCAAATGAAGGGGAAAAAATTGCAGTCCTGTTTTTAGTTGCTGTGACTTACTTCAAGGCAGGCCTAAAAGGTTCAGTGTTCTTGTGGGTTGAGTATACGAATAACAGTCAGTCACTGTGAACTACATACACTTATCCTGATGAAATCACATTCTGAGGACTATGAGGGCCAGTATTTGCTTAAAGAGAATCTGTTCAGAATCTGCCATACAATCCCAGGAATCCTGAACCTCAGTCTTGAATGCTGCAGGATACCAGACACCCTGACTGTAACTTACCTTTCATAGAATTCTTCAGAATTTCATGGGGTTTGTACTGAAATAACAGTGATTCTATTCCTCAGGTTTCATAGCCTCAATACAGTGATATTTCATAAGACTAAATTGAGAAAAGGTCACAGAGTGTCTCTGCCCGTGCTCTTCTGCAGCATTAGGTGGATTTGTATTACTCAAGAGCAAACAGTTGGAATTATATATAGTTAGTATTCCTCATTTGAGCTGGTGCAGGGAGGAATTTTTTAGCATCTGCAGAGCTCAGAGGGGGTGACAGTAATGGAATGGCTACTATGGTCAGCTTCTTGCTTACACTTCTGTCTTTGCCCAAGAAACCAAGGACAATTACATTACCACAATGCAATGTGTGACATTGGAAGAGTCCCCATCTTTAAAGTAGTGGCCAAACTTTCCATCATTTACTTAATAAAAGTCAAGGGGAGAAAACAACGCTGCTACTATGCTTTTTTAAAAAAAAAAATCTTGCACCTTTCATCTAAAAGGATCCTACAGTACTTTACAAGCTGTACATGAGACTCACCTCATCCACTACAAAAATGCATCTATTCCTGATATAGAGCACTGTAGCTATGTAACAACACATGCTACACCACACAGAAGTTTAGGAGAGGAAATGTTGAGCATCTTATCCAATACCCCAAGCCTAGTAAATATGTGCTATGCAAACTTTTTTTGTTTCATAGTAGCAGAAGGGAGGCTTGGGAGTGTATGTTTCTGGGGCAGGCTGATATTTAAAAAGAGTGTTTAAAGTTTCCTGCCTACACCTCTTTGTGTACAGTACTTTTATACAGAGGAATCAAAAATATTTTTGAAAACATTTATACTGTTATTTAGGTCATCATATATCAGAGGGGTAGCCGTGTTAGTCTGGATCTGTAAAAGCAGCAAAGAATCCTGTGGCACCTTATAGACTAACAGACGTTTTGGAGCATGAGCTTTTGTGGGTGAATACCCACTTTGTGTCAGATGACATGTTAGTAGAAATTTCCAGCGGCGGTATATATATGCAAAAGCAAGGCTAGAGGTAAAGAAAGGTTAGTTCCAAAATCAGGGAGGATGAGGCCCTGTGTTCTAGCAGTTGAAAGTGTGAACCAAGGCGGAGAAACTGGTTTGTTAGTTGGCAAGCGCATTCAACAGTCCTTTGTTTACATCCGAGCTGATGGTGTCAAATTTGCAGATGAACTGAAGCTCGAGCAGTTCTCTTTGAAGTCCTGGTCCTGAAGTTTTTTGCTGCAGATGCGCCACCTTAAAGGTCTGCTAAGCGTGGCCAGGGAGGTTGAAACTTGTTCTCCGTACAGGTTCTTGTATATTGCCATTCCTAATATCTGATTTGTGTCCATTTAAATCCTTTCCTAGCGATGGTTCCAATTTGGCCTATGTACATAGCAGAGGGGCATGCTGGGCATATAATGGATACTATTACATCTGGTGGACCCGTTCAGGGTGAATGAACTGGTGATGGTTTTGGCTGAATTCTGGTAGATCCCTGTGATGCTGTTGCTGGTGTAGATATGTTGGGCGAGTTGCATCGAGGTTTGTTGGATGGAATGGTTCTTCTGAAGCTATGAGTTACTATGGCGCTGGTGGTGGCAGTTACTGGTGAGAATATGTTCAGGT
>NC_133770.1:223375272-223499286 GCF_003597395.2 Chelonoidis abingdonii | reverse complement strand
GTGTAGATTGGTCCAGGCTGAGGTTGATGGTGGGGTGGAAGTTGTTGAAATCGTGGTGGAATTTTTCCAGAGTCTCCTTCCCATGGGTCCAGATGATGAAGATGTCATCAATGTAGCATAGGTAGAGAAGGGGCGTGAGTGGACGAGAGCTGAGGAAGCGTTGTTCCAGGTCAGCCATAAAAATATTGGCATATTGTAGGGCCATGCGGGTGCACACAGTGGTCATCATAGCATTAGTGAAACATTAAAAGGGAACCAGCTCACTGGACTGAATCACTTTGAAAGGGTGGAATTCAACCCTGTGTATGCTTGAACAACCTGTACAATGCCACGCTTTCTTTGAGCTACCTATGTCTCTAGGTTAAAAGAAAACTGTAGCCATATTCGTGAGCCCAGGAGCAAAAAAATACAGGTCAAGAAGAACTTGTCACCAGGATTAAACAGTGAAAGGTATTTTTTTAAAGTTGCCAATTCCATTTGGCTTTGCTGAATCTTGTGCTGGAAACAGCTATATTGCTAGAAAATGATATAATTTGTGACATGGGCAGTGCTAGCAGTCAATAGAATACAAACCTGCTTCTAGCCTGCTTTAATAATGATTTTACAACCATGAAAATAACCAATATTTAGGGCTAAAGTTTTAGCTGGGCCTCTCGTCCCAGCTTGTGTATACATGAAACTGTGCACACTTGTACATGCCCCTGCAAATACCTGTGCATGCACTTTAAATATTCTAACTGCTTGTCCATGTCTGTGAGACATTACATCCATAGCAGCTATTTGTCCCCAGGGGAATTTGTGTTTGACCCTGAAAATAGGAGGCTCAATATTCCCTTACCAATTCCCTGATTATTCAGTCACCATGTCCTGGTATTTATATCTGGTGAATCACAATATAGATTGGGTTATATCTTTTTGCTTTTGCATATATTTGTATAAACACCTATTTTTTAGAGATGATGTTATAGAAAAACAAACAAACCCATAAGATCTTACAATTGGATTTCAGGTCTTTGTCACCTGGTGGGATTGTGACACTAAAATGACTTAGCCAATCAGTGTACAACTGATTTTTTAAATTGTATAATCCAGTCTTATTGGTTAAGAATATCACAAGCTCAGTTTTCTTCCAGCTTTAAAACTGACTCATTTCATGGCTATGACAGCAAAATACCAGCCTTTCAAAAGTATCATTTTTGCGGATTGATATTGGCACTTTAACTATGTAGCAGTATTAATCATAGAATCTTAGGACTCGAGAGGTCATCTAGTCCAGTCCCTTGCACTCATGGCAGGACTAAGTATTATCTAGACCATCCTTGACAGGTATTTGTCTAACCCGCCCTTAAAAATCTCCAATGATGGAGATTCCACAACCTCACTAGGCAATTTATTCCAGTGCTTAATGACCCTGACAGTTAGGAAGTTTTTCCTGATGTCCAACGTAAACTTCCCTTACTGCAATTTCAGACCATTGCTTCTTGTCCTATCCTCAGCCATTAAGAACAATTTTTCTCACTCCTTCTTGTCATAATCTTTTAGGTACCCAGTCTTCTATATTAGGCTGTCTAACCATATTAAGGGGTTCTGGAAACATCATATACAAGTGTGGAAATTAAGTAATTTCTCCTCAAAATCCTAGGCCAAGATTTTCAAAAGTAACTAGTGATTTTGAGTACCTCAAATTTTTTGATGCCCATCTTCAGACACCTTAAAGGGGCCTGATTTTCAGAGGGTGAATGCTCAGCATTTTCAATAATTGAGGCACTCAGAATCACTTATGAAAATCTTGGTCCTGATGTGGCATTATATCCACATATTATATTACTTAATAGTCTTTAAGGGTTTGTGATAGTGAGAATCATTCTGTTTTACTGTCCAAAATACTTATGTTAGTATTGATAATAAGGCACATCAATACTAACATGTTTATATGAAATCATTCTGGTTTATGTTGTTTTTACAGGCATTCCACACAGGATATACTGTATTATATACTTGTCATGGCATAAAACCCCACTCTGAACCTTAGAGTCCAAAAGATGGGGTACCAGCATGAATCTCCCTAAGCTTAATTACCAGCTTAGATCTGATAGCTGCCACCACCCAAAAGTATAGTGTTTTGGGGCACTCTGATCCCCCCAAAAACCTTCCCTGGGGACCCCAAGACCCAAATTCCTTGAGTTTCACAACAAAGGGAATAAACCATTTCCCTTCCCCTTCCTTTCTTCCTCCCAGATCTTTCCCGCCCTGGGTACAGTAGGAGATCACTGTGATTCAGACTCCTTGAATCACAATACAGAGAGGAATGTCCCTTCCCCTGCTCCTTTTCTTTTTCCCTCACCAAGAGGCGATACTGATTCAAACTCTGTGAATCTAAAACAAAGAGGGAATGCACCTTTCCCCCCTCTTTCCTTTTTCCCTTCTCCCACCAATTCCTTGGTGGGTACAGACTCCATTTCTTAGAGCCTTACCAAGGGGAAAAAAATAATCAGGTCTTTAAAAAAGAAAGCTTTTAATAAGAATTCTCTGTAAATTCAAGATGGAATATTACAGGGTCTTTCAGCTTATAACCACTGGGAATACCCTCCCAGCCTAAGTATACAATTACAAATTAGAATCCTTCAGCAAAATACACATTTGCAAATAAAGAAAACAATCAAAAAGACTAACCTGCCTTTTACTCAATACTCACTATTTTGAATATATAATTAGAGAGCCTGTAGGTATGTCTGGTCACTCTCAGAACCCAGAGAGAACATAGACAAGAAAAGAACACACAAACAAAGACTTCCCTCCACCGAGATTTGAACGTATCTTGTCTCCTGATTGGTCCTCTGGTCAGGTGTTCCAGGTTCACTATTTGTTAACCTCTTACAGGTAAAAGAGACATTAATCCTTAACTATCTGTTTATGACAATACCAATATATCCTAAGGGCTAAATCCTTGCTCAGTTTTCACTTAGGCTTTTTTAGCTTGCAGGGCTTGTGTGTGGAGAAGTGTCAGCTGAGAGAAGATTCAGAGATGAGAGTGATTGTGAGCTGTGGGGATGTTAGGGAGGAGGAGGGATTCTCCACCTGGAGCCTAGGTCTCAGGTGAGGATGTGTTTCTTAGCAAGTGGGGGTTGTTGGCTAGAGGAAACTGAGAGGGCTTGGGGAGATTCCAAGCCAGGAGGTGAGGATGGGTTGCATCAGATCGAGTACAGACTGTGAAGGAGATTGTGGGTGAATTGATTAGATGTGTCTGAGGGTGATGCTATGGTAAAAACTAAATTAGATGGAGAGAGGCTGAGACTAGGAGAGAACAGCAGGAGGGTCAGGGAAGGATAAATGCTGTTTTTCCCACTTTGTCATTTACTGTAAAGTGTCCTGGATTTCTATTTTGAGAAGGGAGTGAGACTGCCTTTTTTTCTTGCCTCTTATTCATCAATTTCATTACTCCTCAGAGAAGCACCCTGTCCATTAGCCTATTATACAGACCCTTCAAAAGTAGAAATCTCCACCCTAATCTCAATACTCTGTTCTCAGAATTGGATAAGAAGGTTTCTTATCCAACCAGCTCATGCTGGTTTGTTTCCTCAAAGCACAGGAGAAACTGCAGCACGTGAAAAATCTTCAGGTGCCCAATCCAGGACATCAGTCTGTTACTGCAGGCCTTCAGGTCTATATTTATGTATTTCTTGACCTCTAAGGTAACTTCCTAGTGGTTATTGCATCAGCTCAGGGCTTTCAAGCTGGGAGTTTAGTCAGTAAAAATAAACTCCAGTATTGTGTATGTATCGAGGATGAAGTGACAACATTGAAAGAATTCATGACCAAGTATTCAGCTTTTCACAGATCCCAAAATATTGCCCAAAGCCCAAGCACCAGAAAGAAAAAAAAATGATCACACCAAAGACTTAAGGCAGGCCAATCAAAATATACTTGCAAAGAATGGAACAGATTAGAAAATGGAAAGCTCTCCTTGTGAACTAGTGCATGTGGGGTTAGCAAGCCTATATGGTAATCATCTTGACCTGAATATGTAACTAGATCAATGAACTATACAAAGCAAAGGACTGCTTTGACTGAAGTGATGAGAGCAGTTCTCTAAATCAACTGTGATTCTGCAGTCAGAAAAAGTACACACTTTGGCAGCAGAGATATGTAAGTTGGCTACTCAGTCTAACATACTTTATGAAGCAGTAGAAGTTTGATCTTCAGATGTCCACTGGTGTGGATTTTGGCAAATGTGGCCTCCCTATCTGGGATACTTCTGTAGCTCACACTAACTCTATTGTTTTAGATTTTTTTACTTCAAAATCTCTATTACTCCTTTCTTTCCACCCTCTTTATTTTTCCTACAGCAGATCTCTTCCCAATGATAAGGGAGCAGAGGACATGCCCAGTAGAGGGCGAAAAAAATGTTGACTTACTCATTTTTTCTTGTCTGAGAATAAGCATATTTGCTCACACAAACTTCCTGGTTCATGTTTCAAATTAATGATTTTGGAGGGTGATGCTCAGCTTTAGTCACAAACAAAAGGGTCTTTTGGACCCATTCTTGCCTGCTTTTGTCCATGTTTGCATAGAACTGGAATAACATGAGTCTGTGAATCAACAGAGTACACTGGCAAAAAAGCTAGTACAAAGTCATTGTTTGCAATATGCATTGCTAATAAGTCCCGGCTAGCATAATTCTTCAGTTTCATAAGCATCAAATTCACATCAGATTTAAGGGTGAAAAAAATAAGCAACGCCTCATTTTGTGTGTGTGTAGGGTGGGAGATAATGGGCCAGATCATCAGCTGGTGTATATCAGCATGGCTCCATTGACTTTAATGGAAGCATGCCATTTTACCCCAGCTCACAATCTGACATGTTTTGCAAGTTCTGGTATTTCAGTTAAAATGTAACTATAAAAGTTCAAATTCTGATCTGTTACACTGGTGTAAATTGGGAGTAACTTTACTGAAGTCTGTGGAGTCATGCTGGATTTATGTTAGTCTCAGAGCAGAATTTAGCTGAAAGACAATAATATTTTAGCCAGCATTACATTTATTTTCTTTCTTTGATTTTTATTTTAAATATCAACTACCCTTAGAAAGTCTTGACTAAATATTTTTCCTCCATTATCATTGCCACGTTCTGTGTAACTACTTCCTTTGATATAACACCCCCTGACAAAAGGTTGCCCCCATTCTGCTCTATCTATCATGGCTGTAGCAAGAAGAGAGAGCAAAAAATCACACAGCTGGTAGTACAGTGAACCCAAAAACATACAAAGATGTACCAGAGGGAATAGTCATCAACATAAAGTGAACAAGCACCCAGACTATTGATTACATGCTGCTCACAGAACACTAGGCATTTCTGCCAACTTCTTTCCACTCATACCCTGAGCTGCAGACAGCATGTTGTACTTTGCATCATCAGTTTTGATGAATAATGCACTGATAAACACTGCAGCCAATATTCTGGAGGAGCTGAGAAGCCAGATGTCATCTGGACCTCCAATAGTTTTAACCCTGGGTCTCTCACAGACACTGAAATAAACACTAGACATGCACTGCAGAACGGGCGATGCCTAAACTGCAAGGTTATGTACAATATTATATTTTACTGGAAAACATATGGAAAATGAATGGATGTTGTAATTCTTTCACGAATAACTTCAAGTGATGCTGAGGCATGAAGAAAATACAGTGGCATTAGCTATTTACTGGAAATATCTGCCAGGTACATTTTACTTCATGGAGTACTAGGAAAAAATCTGAAACAAAAGAAACATTTCACAAGCTGTAAGGGCTCAGTCTTGTAGTAATGGGCATCCTCGTATCCAATTAAGTGAATGGAAGATAGAGGTTCGGCACCTCACAGAATCAAAACGCTATTCCATTTGGAAGACTAAACAAGTTCTTCCTGTATCAATATTTTTATTAGTTGTTATCATGGCAAATCTGTCTGTTATCTTGGCCATACAAAAGGTCATTTTTGTTCACTACCACAATGCATGTTAGTGTTTCTACAAGGTCTTGAACATAGTTTTTGGATTTACAATATATAAATCCTAACACTAAGGCTGAAAGGCCCGATCTGCAAGCTACCTGTGCGTGTGCTTCCCAGGCCCATCTGTTGAAGCAGTCTGAGCTCAAGGGATCTCAAGGACTGTGACCGTACAGGTTTTGAAATGAGTATGGGAGATGTACATCTTATATGCCCAGTTCTGCCCTCTTATCCATATATACAGGTCCCTCTGAAATCTCTGAAGAGGGCAAAATAGAATCAGCACCAGAAGTTGTGGAGACTAAATCTCTATGGGATTCAGTAGTTGCAGAATTCAGAGCTTCAACACACATTTACTGTGACATACTGACCACTCATTGCCCAATAATCCAAGGACTCAATATGCATCCCACATTAGCGAATAGTACTTTGAATCCAGACAAGGAGTGCAGTGCTAATTCATTTATTAACTGCAATTAAGGGCCCATGTTTGCCCTCCAATACATGAGTTAAACTGTCTCTGAATGTAATGAGAGTTGCCTCTCTGTGTACGAGTTTGGAATTTGCGCTTGTTACTCGCTGTTTGGTTTAAATGCCTTGGTTGAAATTCCATGTGTTTAAATCTTTTAGGCTGCTTTGAAAATCTACCCTGGATAGTACAGTAACTGATGCCTTTGCAACTGCTTGTACAGGGTGCTGTACCCTCCCTAACGTGTGATTCACAAGAACCTTTTGGATTTTTTCAATGAGAAATGGGTGGTTAAGCTGCCACAAACCACTTGTGTGGATACTTTCAGTTCTGTAACTTCTGTCCCCAAAAGAAGTAATCACCACAGCTGCTGATGCTGATGCACATTTTTAAGACAAGGGGCAAAGATATGTTTTGGATCTTCAAATAAAGGCCAAATAATCTGTCCAACTGTCTCAACCCTTGCTCTAAAGAAGGGCTTCTTAACTGAAACACAAGAACAGGTGTCAGGAGCTTGTGACCATTCTGTCTTTCCCAACTTGCTCAAGAAGAGGCAAGTCCCAGTTGGGTCCTAGTATGGTAAAAGCTGAGAGTCGCTGCTCTCGAACACTAAAATCTTGACAGGACTTTTTTAAAATGAATACAAAAAAACACTACAACCATACCCAGAGTTACAATACAAGGAGGAGAATCTAACTCAAAGTTTTATTTAAGGAAAAACTGCTTAGGTTAAAAATGACACACTGGCTTCTTAAAGCCTGTTTGTGCCTAATAAATTGGAGAAATTGTTCAAGATCAGTTATGCTATGTGAAAATATGACCCTGTAATGCTCCCAGAGTCAGTAAGACTCCTGGAGCCGTCCTCAGCAAATGCAGGTTGTGTGATTTAAAGCAACCCAAGTTGCACTACCCACCTAATTTTCTAAGAAAACTATGTAGAAAAGAGACCACATATGACTTGTATATTTGGAACAGCTTCCCTCCCTTTGCCCCCTTATTTTTTTTTCTCCATTTTCTTTTAGACATGAGCAACCACTCGTTGTATACTTGGCAAGTGTCCTAAGATGAGCACTTACTCTAATCCTAACTGTGGGGAAAACATCAGATAATATGAGCCTCATAATGCTATTTTTTCATTTAACTTACCAAAAATCTGAGAGAGGAAGAGCATGAATAAGGACATTTTAACATGGTATAAAACAAACACAAAGAAACTGAGCTGGACCCGGAATGTGGTTAAAACAAAATAGTTGATCGGGAAATGCTTATATAGATAAGGAATAAGCTGTAAACAGACAGAGGCAGTGACTATAGTAGAATTTCAATTACCCTGACACTGATGGGTATAGCAGTAGTGAAGTCATTAAGGATGGATGCATGTTTCTAAGTGTGGTATACAGAACTGCATCTTCAGTTTGAGGAGTAAACAACAAGACCAGGGGCTATTCTGGACTTAGTCCAAGGAAATGAAACTAGGTGAAATGAATAACATGGAAGCTAATAAGCCCTTGGGGCTAAGTTATCATAATATTACCAGATTGGAAACACTTCTGGGAATATTTGTGAATGGTTATAGACGCACACCAATATTATGCGTGGAATGAGTTGAAGAAAGTTGATTGGTATCAACTGTATAGGGACAATAATGACAAAGTACGAGGTATTTAAGAAATGGAGAGTCTGATGTTATTCATTTTGCCTTAATCAAAGTCAAAATGATAACAGCAACAAGCCAATGAGGGATCCAAAAAAGATACAATAAAAATATCAGAAGGCTTCCCTTATTTAAAAGGCCAGGCATCCTTGAAAAATGGGAAGGCTTGGCAGATTTAAAATGAATGAAAACAACATCATGAGAATATCAACAATGAATAATATTCATTAAATATTTCAATCATGACTGAAGCCAAGTTTCTGAAGTATATGCATGCAATGTAAATGGTGAAAGGAAAAAAAGAAAGGAAGATGATAATGAATCAGAGAACACTCTTTCCTGTCTGTGTCTACAAATGAAGGAACCAATCCTTGAACCATTGTTACTTTCACATGACTAGGGTTACAGGACTGGGCACTTAATGAGACAAGCATCTGCGAGTAACCAGGGCAACACCACCTTTGCCATTGGAAGCTAACCACCATCTCATGGAGGAAGTATTTAGAATGTTTAGAAATGGCTGGATAAGAGTGTATGAGACTCAGTGGTAGACTGTGGCTATTTCTGTTCATTGTAGCAATCTGGAAGTCCCCTAGGTGAGAAGCATGTCTTGCTGCATATAAACTATTCAGACTTTTAATTGCAAGTGTCATTTCTGGGCTGACTGTTGGTGCAAGCCATCTTTCTCCAAAATGACACAATTTGTGATACCAGAAACAGGGCTGGCTCTAGCCATTTTGCTGCCCCAAGCACGGCGGCACGCCGCGGGGGGCGCTCTGCCACTCGCCGGTCCCGCAGTTCCGGTGCACCTCCCGCAGGCGTCCCTGCGGAGGGTCCGCTGGTCCCGCAGCTCTGGTGGACCTCCCGCAGGCGTGCCTGCGGATGCTTCACCAGAGCCGCGGGACCAGCGGACCTTCCGCAGGCATGCCTGTGGGAGGTCCACCGGAGCCCCTGCCACCCTCCCAGTAACCGGCACAGTGCCCCCCATGGCATGCCGTCCCAAGCACGCGCTTGGCACGCTGGGGCCTGGAGCCGGCCCTGACTAGAAAGACACTTGGGAGCCCAATTTCCATTCTGCTTTACTACTGGTTTGACAGCCAGAAGAACTGTAGGGCTAAATCGTACCCTGGCAGTCAAAGTACTGCCAAATGAATCTTTTGCAAAGGATGAGATTTCTGTCAGCAAAGGCAAGCCATCTTATGGTGGGCAAGGAGAATGTGCTGAGGAGAGCATTTTGCTGCTTTTTTGAGAAGCCGTGTGCCCTTGGTTAGAGATTGCTGCTGACTGCAGCACACGCTGTAGCCAAATGGGGAAGGGCTAAGCACGCCTAACCAGCAGCTCCTGCCCCCTTAGGAATGTGCTGTCTTGTTGGCCGTCTCTGCTAACGCCCCAAACTATATGAGAAAGATTCTGTCTTGCTGTTTGTGTGGGGGAAAGAGGTTCCTCACCCCTCCTTACCTACCCCCAACCCTACCTCCTTCAGCATTGCCCTGGGGCAGCATGTGGCAGCATTTAGCCTTGGGCAATGAAGCTTGGGTCCAAACTTCCCCGAAGTTCAGAGGTGTTTACATTTGGGGTCCAGTTCAGTCCATTATAGAAATGGGCCAGAGTTGCAAATTTCAGCTTCAGATTGCCCCACAGTCCTGAGGAGTTTGTATCCCAAATTTCAGTTTGAGCCTACTGCTACCATTTATGTAAAATTCTTCTCCTGATTTTCAACCAGTATTAAAGCTGGAGAGAAACTGGGCTTGATTTTCGTACACTAGATTCCTGTACTAGTGGTTCACAGACAGCATAACAGAAGACTTGAAATTATCCATTGTAATTAAAAACCTTTCTTTACAACTACAGTTATCAGTTTATAAATGTTGGTTCTTACCATACACTTTCAGAATGCCACCAAGCTGATGAAAATGGCTAGCATGCTCTTTGAAAATGTAGCAGACTCTGTAACTAAAGAACACATGCCTGAAATGCTGAAATGATGTGGAGATGGACACCGAAGAAGGTTAGTTTACATTTTCACAATTTAATGGGCTTTGGGAAAGATCTCTAATGGGTGAGTAATACTTTAAATGCAAAGGAACAGATTCAAAATGCCAGATTCTGATCTCACTTGCACTGGTGTGAATTGGGAATAACACTGAAGTCAGCAGAGTTGCACCCACATAAACCTGGTAAAGGTGAGAGAAGACTCAGACCACTAACATATCAATCCTCAGAAGCATAATTAGCTAGAGTGTATGGTTCTGAGGAGAAAGGTGAAAAGCTGTTGTTCTTCAAACTGTGTGCTGTGAAAATGAATCTGGGCAAAAATTAGGTTTACTACTGTCCTCAGCAAGGAGACCTGAGAACCTTTTCAGTGGGGGGAGGGATAGCTCAGTGGTTGGCCTGCTAAAACCAGAGTTGTGAGTTTAATCCTTGAGAGGCCCATTTAGGGATCTGGGGCAAAAAATCTGTCTGGGGATTGGTCCTGCTTTGAGCAGGGGGTTGGACTAGATGACCTCCTGAGGTCCCTTCCAACCCTGGTATTCTATGCTTCTAGTCTGGGCTTTGGAAGGCAGCACACATCCTGAGGAGGAGTAATTTTCTTCTCATGTGGCCATGTATCAGCCACCCAGTCTCTTCTCAGGGCAGAATCCATCATTCCAGCTAGCCTGGCCACTTTACATATGGCAGTCAAGCCCCTTAAGATGACCTCAGGGGAAGCATAGAGCTCATCAAGCTGAAAATCCACCTCTGGCCCTGAGGAATGGAAATGGGAGAAGACAACCCCCTGCAACCACAGCACTCCAGTAAAGGTACCTGTTGTCTGAGGGGGAAAGGATGCTATGTCTTTCCCTTGTGAGTCACCTGTGAAGCTGTAACTGAAGCCCTAGTCCTGGAGTAACCCCTGTGATCCAGGCTGGATTGTGGGGAGAGGGCTGCTTCTGGGGGAACAGGAGCATATTGCATGATTTATCTGTCCCCTGAGCAACTCCGCACCTCCCAACTACAGAGTGGGTACAGATTCTCTCCTCTACACCAGGCTGATTATCCTTAGGACTGCTGCATAACTGATTTACATGGCTTGCTGAAGCTTAGAGGCACCCTACTGGCCTTTACTGTAAACTGGCCTGAGGAGATGGCTCACACTCTGTTCACAAAATCACGAACTCTGTGGAAATTTCAGCCCTGCGATAAAGATCCAAATTTCCATGAAGATTAACTTGTAAACAGCTCTTTAAAAAGAGGGGTGAGCAAGGTCACGCATACCTGTGCAGTATTATTTGTCTATTAGGCAGGGTAGCAGGAAAGAGAATGTAAAGAAGAGAGCACAAGAGCACAAACGCAGCAACTGTAACTAAGCACAAACTCCTGCAGAATTTCATAACTGCAGGGGCACAAATATCTGCTCCTAAGGACAATGTTTTGTTTTGTTTTGTTTTTAAGTGAAATCTGGAGAAAATGGGATTGATGGTAAGGCAAAAAGCTATGGCAAGCTGAAATCAGGGTGCCCACCCTCTTTTCCAGCCATCACATTATGTGAGAAACAAAGAGAAAAAGCAAAACTAAATTAAGGTACATTTTTTTTAAAAAATCATACAGTACAGCCTGGCTTACTAGAGGAGAGAGCCACAGCCTTTGTGACTGTAGAGCCCACCACATATTTGCACTGGTAACGAGTTCAGAGGAGGAGATTTAAAAGAAGACTTTGTATTGTTCATGGAGTCTCTCAAGCATACTGAGGGTGGAATTCCATCTGTTCCCTTCAGTTCGGTTCAATGAACTAGTTCACTTTTAATGGTTCACTAGGCTGTGACACTTAGTAGAAATTATGCTAAATGTTTTTTAAAACCTTTACATTATCATTTAAGAAGCTGCAGGACAAGATCACTTGAAAGCAAAGCCTTTGATCTCTGTCTCCTGAGGTTTTTTCATCTGATAATGGAGAGTTACGTAGCATATGCCGTTAAGGATGGAGACTGTGGTGATGTGCTGCATGTTCATTTTGCATGCTGCCTTAATTTAATTCTATATAATTTTCCAGACAGTCACAAAAAATGCACAAAACATGCAGGTCATTGCACTAAGAGTCTGCAGTCACCTCGGTCATTCCTGTGTAGCTCTTAACACAACCTGAGAGCTTTAGCTGTGAAATGTCTCTTGCACCAGCTCATATAAGAAGTACCCTGTGCTACTGACCAGGTGGAATTGCTTGAATGACTCTTCAAACAATGTAAATCATTAAGTCTTTGCTGTGGTGCAGAAGGGTGATGGGGGGAAGGGAGCTTTCCACATCTGATACCTGCTCAATGGAATCTTAGAGAAAGTCTGTTTATTTTCCATAAACATTTTGGAGAAGACCAACCAGTGAGCAACAATTTGAGCTGGTTCGGAAAAATGTTAATGGTGAATCAGAGTAAATTTTGATTAAGTCATGAATTTAACTAACATTTGTGACAGATCCTGGGATTTTTTTCTCCCTACCTTTTCTAGTATACATGTTCAGTACTGATTCTTGGGCCTCCCTTTCTTTGGGTAAACCCATCTTCACTGTGGGATGTCTACATTGCCTTGCAGGGACTGGCTTGGATGTCTTCATTCTCACAGGGGAGACCTGTGGGGATCAGCAGAATGTCTTCACCTCCTTACATGGGGGAAAGGAAACACAGACAAATGGGCACAGACGCTCCAATGGGTCTACAAAGCCTGCCAATATCTTTGCTGTGTTCAAGAGCACAAAATATAGCCTTTCCAAGGAGCCAGATAGCATCTCCACTGCATTGCAAAGGTGAGGTACCCTGAACACAGTCAGTCTGACCAAATTAATTCAGACCTTGAGCTGTAAAATTTGGTTCTGAATCTTAACTTCTCCAATGGTTGGATCCAATATTTACTGTCAGCCTATTATTGTGCTAGGGGCCAGGCACATCATTCATACTCAGCTCTGATTTTCCCTATAACTGTGAGCTGTTTGGATCTAGGGTTTTGGTTCAGACCCATATTTATATAAATGTGTCTTGTGAGAAATAAAACCCTCAAAAACACAGGTTCTGTCACTGAGATAATTGCCATGATATTGTCCTAATTATGATAGCATCACTTTCATTTGCCTAGAGGAGAAAAAATATAGGGTACAGCATGAAATGACTGATGATGTTGCAGTGCATTTTACAAGCAGCACTTTAGCCATCAGGAAAGAGAAGTCTTGAATAAAGTTCAAGTAAATCACTGAAAGATGTTTTTACTACAATTTCAGATCTCCATCTGAAAGACATAATGCCCACTCTTCTGTTTGAAGCATAATACCTGCTGGTGCCCCCAGGGGTGTAGATGGGGGACTTTACATTCCCCCCTACAGGTGCCAGTGCTGCAAGCGCACTATTTGGCCATGAGTATTTATCTGCCAAAACAAAAAGTAACTATTCAAAACCTAAATAAAGGAAAAAATCAGATAAATGCTGAACACTGTAAATAGACTCCCAGAGTGCCCTGAGGCTTACCAAACTCAAATTCTTGACAGTACTATAAGAGGGGTATTTTGTGTGCGGACTTTGACTGGTATCAAACTGGCTCAGTTATTGCCAGGACATTTACTCAGAGATTTCTGTTCTGCAGTAGAGCTGCTAATTCCCCTTGAGCACTATTACTGTCACTGCTTTTTATGCCTCTCTCCATGATACTACTCAATGCAAGTTACAATTAACTCAGAGGAAGTAGGAAGAGATGGATTCTGTCTATATGGAATGAGATGGGTGCAGAGTGAGAAAAGATGCTGATTTTACCTAATCTGCCTTTGATTATTTCTTTTGTCCTTCAAATACTTGGACTTTGATTATTTTTACACCTTGTCGTGTTGCAGAGGGCCAGTACAAAGCCTATGGGCCACTTGAACCCCACTTACGCCCTCAAAATAGGGCTATTTGGCTTTTTTGAGAGGTTAAGTGGGACTTAAATGGTACAGAGATTTTGTGTTGGCCCTCTGCACAGGGCTGAGTTTTACCCATGGAATCACTGCAGGTTCAGTCCTTTTGTTTGTGAGAACTGTGTCAAAGAGGAAAACATTTCCCTTCTGCTGAACAATTAGAAGAATAACTTAGCTGTTTAAATATTAAAGGCCAAAATGTCAAGCCTGGGAGCAACCAGTACTCCCACAAAATCCCACATTTCTGCATGCAAATTTTGTCCATACAAATTGGCAAGTTGTTATTTGCTGATTTAGGGGTGCAAATGCAGGTGCAGAGAGTGGGGCCCATCATTTTTAAAGGTGCACTCACCAGCCCACACCTAAAAATTTGTCCCTAATCATTTTGCTTACATTTTCTGCAGTAAAATACTGCATTACAAAACAAAATAAAAAAATATCATATTGCATGTGGTTTTGGTAGAAATATTATTTTCCTGATAATAAATAGTATAGTCTAAGTGTTGATAAACTGCTTGGTACTGTACAAGAAGAATTATTCCCTGGACTAAGAGTTTAACAAGCTAAGCACTGCAAGCACTTATGCCTGTAAGTAACTTTACACATCTGACTAGTCCCACTGAGTTCAACAGTACTACTCAAATATGTAAGTTACTCACATGGACCTTAATAAATAGGAGCTCACAATCAAAACAGTTCATATTTGTGAACTATTCAATAAGTGCATTTTTGACCCAAGAGATCATTGCAATTTAAACACCTATTTTGATCTGCATTCTAATTTTGAAAACTCATTATTATTTACATGATAGACTTAAATGGCATGTTTGGATTTGTCATCATGTAGATCCAGATTAAAGCAATGTGAAAAAGAGGATTTTTAACTCAATAAATCATATTAGCTTAGAAGCAGCTATTTCTGTTGATCAAATCAATTTTGTTGCCGCTCAATGCACATCAAGCCCATGTGAAATAATTTGGTCATTTTTAATTTCTTTGTATTTTGCCTATAATACTCTATGCTGTGTTGCATTCTCAAAGGAGGTGGCATTATTACTGTACATGACATCACTTAGATCTTGGCTACAATATGAGTGATGTGCTGCCAGAATTTTAACAAGAGGCTCCCACAAAATTTTCTGCCTCACTCAGTGATACACATGATGTTACCTGACCAAAATTCTCTCCTCCTTTTTCTCCATACTCTAAAAATGTATCAATTCCATACTCTTTTCCCTAAAAAAAAATCAATTTCACGCTCTTCCCCTAACCCACCTGTGATCCACCTCTGATCCATTGTGCTTTCCCATCCCCAGTAACTCACTCAGGCTCCCAGGTGTCTGGCTGATAGGTCTTGTCCACATGCTCAGGGTCTAACTGATTGCCACATTTGGGGTTAGGAAGGATTTTCTCCCCGGATCAGATTGTCAAAGACTCTTGGGATGTTTCTCCTTCCTCTGCAGCATGGGGCAAAGGTCACTTCCAGGTTTAACCTAGTGTAAAGTGGATTCTCTGAAGTCTTTAAATCATGATTTGAGGACTTCAGTAATTCAGCCAAAGTCAGTCAGTCTATTACAGGAGTGAGTGGGTGAGATTTTGTAGCCTTCAGTGTGCGGGACATCAGAATAGATGATCATGATGGTCTCTCCTGGCCTTAAAATGTATGAGTCTGTGAACTGACTTTCCTTCTAGGCAGCTGTTCTTCAGAGGTGCCTGAGCAGAATTAGCATGCAAGTGTCTTGTGACTTTTGCAATAAGCAGTGGTGGCAGGCTAGTCATGCTGAAGACTCTGGCTGTGTGATGGTCAAGTGAAGAGTGAGAACAGGTCACCTTGGATTCATGAGTTTGGCAGTTTTCACTTGAGTGCTGAAGCTTTCTCCAACTGATGTCAAAAGTGAGGACTGGGTATTCTCAGGATCATGCTAGGGGATCTCTCCTGAGTGGTGCATAGGAGGACAGGCTTTTCTTTCTGTAGACAAAGCAGACAAATTCTGGTGGAAGTATAGATGGGCTACTGCAGCAACAACTTGGTCCCATTTCTTCTCCAGCTGCTCCTTGTGTGCTACTGGAGTGGGAGGGCTGCACAGGAGGTGTTGAGAGGACTAGCAAGGTTCCAACGTGTCTTTACTCCACTCACCTAAGCAGTGCCTCACCGTCTGCAGTGCTTTTTGTACCCATGCTAGGGGAATGGGCAGTGTATATGTGCTACACACCACCATAAGTGCAGACATATCTTATGAGGTATCTCCCCCACATGCATACCTGGAGGTAGTAGCGGGAGAGGCAAGAAGAGAGTTCCCCATCCAGTGTCTTGTACAGTTTTATCAATAACGTGCATTCAGAGAGGGGCTGAACATTTTAACAAGTAGGGTTGGCCTCAGCACTTTGGGGTGAGTTGTAAAATAGTTTTTCTCTGTCTCACTCCCAAATGTAACCAATTTCTGTCTGTTCTGATTATCACACCACTATACACTGGGCATAAGGCTTTAAGTGAAGATTAGTGAGCTGATTTTTTAGGATAGCCCAGAAACTTAGCTGGCTCGTACCTAAAATGTGCGTGAGAGAGAGATTTAGTGCCCACAGCCTCCTGCTATAGAAGTGGAGTGCAGCAGCATGTTCCTTCCACTCTCTGCAGTCGGTTTGCATCTTAAAGGCTAAATTTGTGAAGGAAAGAGCTAGAGGCTTCCTCTATTATTAAAACTGAAACTATCCTTTATAGAGCCCTAGAGTTGGCTCTGTTAACAAGGGGCTTGTGTGAGCCTCCACAAATCCCCTCAGTGAGGACAATTGAATTCTGGTCACACCTGTGACAACATATATGTATGTTTTATTAATCTGTCTTGGTGATTTATTCAGCAATTTTAAATGAGGAAATAAGGGAGAGAGGCATGATGTTGTGAGGATAAACACAAAACAAATGAAATTGCTGAATAAGGGTAGCCTAGATGCCCCTACCAGATATTCTGTATTCCTATAATCCCCTTATCTTTGTTTGTTTGAACCACTACACATAGTTCAAGAAACCAAACAAATGCAAAATTTACAAGAAGATATTAGGAGAGAATTTCAAGGCATAGTAAGCCATCAGTATGTCTTCTGGCATTGTGATTTTTGGTCCACGATTAGAAATCTGTTGTAGGAATTCTTCCCAGATCATATCCCACCAGCACTGATTACCTTGATATTGGGAAATGTCCTGGGGGACTTATATTGACTAGAATTGTTTGCAACAGCTGCCAATAACTACAATTCTTTAGTATTACAAAAGCAATCTCCCTTCCCAGGAACATGATTTACAAAAATAAAAGAACTCACGAAGATAGGAAGAATGACATTAAATTAGGGGCATGTCTTCTCTACGGAGCTAAATTGGCACTGCTCCCATCAATTTCTGTACTCCACCTCCCCAAGAAGCGTAATGTAAGTTGGTGGGAGAGCGCCTCCCATCGACACAGCGTGGTGTAGACACCGCGGTAAATGGATCTAGTTACATCAACCTCAGGTACATTATTCATGTAGCTGAAGAAGCATAACTTAGATGGATTTACCGCAGTAGTGTAGACCTGGTCTAAGACTCATCTTCAAACTAAGGATCCAAATGGGAATACTTGCAGGAGCAAGTGTTATAAGATTGCACAACTTAAATTTAAATTATATCACTGCACTGAATTTGGGCCCAGTTCAGTACTTCTTTCCCAAGAAAATCTCCCACTGAAGTCAATTGATATTTTTTGAGCAAGGAATATTGAATTGTGCCCATTACTTTTGTCATGGATATCTACCATTTTGTGCATTCCATATTCCACTGAAACCTTCTCTTTCTTGCTTGTG
Source organism: Chelonoidis abingdonii (assembly GCF_003597395.2). Classification (NCBI taxonomy): domain Eukaryota; kingdom Metazoa; phylum Chordata; order Testudines; family Testudinidae; genus Chelonoidis; species Chelonoidis abingdonii. Next base: position 223,481,439 of record NC_133770.1, on the reverse strand, counting down.
AACAAACATTTTATGTTTTCAATTATCACTATTACATTTAATGAAAAATTAAGTTAGCAAACCTTACTCATAGGAATAATTGCTACTCACATGATTTCAATTGAATTACTTTCTTGAGTAAGAATAAGTTGTTTGAATGAGGGTTTGCAGGACCAGATCCTTCATAGCTTAAACATATTCTCATTGACATCCATTGCTGAAAATGATGTTGAGGAATAAACCTTACTTTAAAGCTTTAATGCAATTAATGTTTTTGTAACAACTGATAGAATTCTGTTTTCAGTGATAATTTATTGTAGTTGACTATAATGTAAAGCTCACTACAAGCTGCCTTCAAAAATTCTCTATTAGGCACAGTGAGAGAAGCTGCATTAACTAACATAAAGCATCTCTCACAAATAGTGTGAAAATATGAGAAAAAAAGACACATTAGTTGTGTCTTAATTTTAAGACCTAACTAATTCGGCTACAAGATATTGTGCTCAAAAAAATTTAAAATTCCTACCTGGTATCATGAAAGTAACAAACTGATTCATTTCAATAATTTTGCATCAGAAAAAGTCAGATACAGTAGTCAGTCTAATAAGTGATTAATAGCTAAAGTGAGCTGCTGGCACTCTATTTCCTATCTCCTGCTCTGTCTCCTCTTTAACATTCAGGTAACTGTCAAAAATGGACCTAGCTATTATAGATGACATGGGGTAAATGCCTTCATGTTGTCCTCCAAAGGTTAAGGTTTACCAACCTCAGTTGGAAGCCACAATCTCCAATAACCATTAATCCACTAAACTCCACTACAAGTGAACATATTTATGGCTGCAGTCACTAAAGGGTGAAATAAAGATTAGTTTTTAGTTAGGAACGCAAAGCTTTCTAGATCAATACAGACCCACTGCTGAAATCAATCTAAAGTTTGGAATTTTTAAGTAAAGATTTACTGGGCTTCCTTGTACAGCTAATTTTCCAAAGGGGGAATAGTCTCAGCAGGGCTACATAGTAATCAAATTGAGTAAACACTAGTCAGTTCGTAAACTGACCTCAGTTAGGCACATAGCAAATGAGTGTACAGCAATAAAAACACCCTATAATGTGTATAGTAAATTTGCCAATAAACAGGTAAAGCCAAAATGAACATATAGACTAACATGATAAAATATTAGTAGCTACATTTGCTTATTTGAAAACATAAATAATCAATAGACATTAATAATGAAGTTGTTCGTGCGTTTCTTTATTACTGTGCATATTAAGTGTTTCAATTATTTCTACTTAGTTTAATAGATAAATGTATATGCACATTTTATGCATGGCTTTGAAAAGAATGTGGGTTTGCTCTTCAAAACAAAAGCTACTGTTTAGATGAAAGAACAAGTGGACTGGAAATACACAGCTTGTTATACCCCTCTGCTGTTCATGTTTGATGCATGTATACAATTTATTATGCAATTTCTTGACATTTGACAAAGTAATTGTCTGGCAAACCATAGCTTTAATGATGTTTTTTTTCTGATTCATACCAAAGGTCTGAAGGTATTGTACGAAAACGGCTTAACAGATCAGTGTCTATAAATGCTGTTAATGCATATTATATATATATGTGCAGTGGTGATCCAAGTTATTTTCTGAGTTACCACACAATATGTTGTGCGATTCCATGTGGTAAATTCATTTTAGTCCATGGAGCTACTGCATGAAATCTTATGATATGTTGAACTGTAACTTCCAACTTGGGTCACTGCTGTATCTTTAGCCTATAACTGTCACTAGGAGATCTGTAAGTAGACCTAGGGCAATACAGAGCCATAAGTGTTATAGCAGTACCACTTAAGTTAAAAACATGCCAGAATTTCCATTATTAATTCCATTTTCAAGGGTTTGTCTCTCAGCAGTTAAATCCATTCAGGTCTGAGACCAAAGTCTGAAACCAGCTGCAACATATATATTTGCTTTTAATCATATTCATTGTAAATCCTTGTAGCTGTTCTTAAGATAAAGGACAGATATCCTTACGTTTTATCATTTTAAACACTTTTACAGGTGCCTATAACTAAAATATGTCTAATTTAGAAAATGAAATTCCCTAGCAAAGGGCTGTTCTTCATTCTTCTTATCTCTCCATTATACTGTCAATAAAATATGATTGGCTAGATTCATAGCTGCTGGGAGTGGGCACAACTCCATGTAAGTCAATAGGGTTGTAACCCGTACACCAACAGTGAACTTACACATTGTCTCTCAGTTAACCTCATTATCTCTAGCCTGCTTCTTGCTTGCATATATATACACACCTGCCCCTGGAAATTTCCACTACATGCTCCAAAACGTCTGTTAGTCTATAAGGTGCCACAGGACTCTTTGCTGCTTTTACAGATCCAGACTGACATGGCTACCCCTCTGATACAAGTCAATTCATTTTGTCCAGTGTCAGTTCTCAGCCCTAAGGCATTTGGAAGTTTTACTTACTGTTATATATAAATAAATACATGCCATCAGGGAAGGTCTTGTGGATCAAGAATATTGTCTCATAGGTGGAGTGGGTCAGAAAACCTGCACCAAGTGCACTTGAGTGGTTCCGGCACCCAAATCAAAAATGAGATGACACTCTGGCACTATTAGTGAGAGCCCTTGACAACATGTATAATTTTATTATACATCATCTATGTTTTTCAGAATTTACATTCTAAAATATTTAAATTTTTGTTTGCTTTTGTTCTCATTTTTAGCTGAATTCATTGCTTATGAATGATGCCAGATTGCTGGCAATGCTGAAGACTAAAGTGTATCCAGTGGTATAACACAAGCAGAGCCGTATAAAATATTCTCCATTCCCCACTGAATCCTGTGAGGAACCATTGGAAAGATCTGATCTGATAGGACACTTCTAAAGATGAGAGGGTAAGAGATTCTCCATGCCAAATCAGACCTTGGGCTCCCTATTTATACTCCAGCAGGATGTCAATTAGTGCCAAATGTGATCATGTTTTCTGTTACGTGAACTAGAAACTAGGCTCCGGTCAGCCATCAGACTGTAATTGCTTTTAGTCTCTACTGACATGGGCCAGATTTGAACCAGCCACTTAGCTTGAAAGGCTCTGTATCCACCATCAATCACGTAAAACATCCACTCCCCCATGCAATTTTGTTTCTCTCTATTTTTTTTTTTTTAAGACAGAACATTCTACCTAAAGTGGAATGCTCCACCAGGATGAAAAAAAGGCTAATTTCCTTGTTAATCCCTCACATTTCTGAGAACGGCACAAAAACCTTAACAAACTAGCGACTTATTTTCCTCCTCCCACTCATATTCTCCCCTCATTCAGTGCGCCACTGACTAAGACTATGTCTTCATTGACAAAAAGGTGCATTTTTGAAGTGAAATAGCTAACTCGAGTTACCAATCTCACTGTAAAACCCCTAGTGGAGACAAGGCCCAGGTAGTTTTTACCTCGCTATAGCTAGTCAAGGTGAACTCCAGGTGAAGTTATAGTGTTGACCTCAACAAGCATTGGCAATAAAGACATAGCCTAACAGTGCTTCAAGACTGCTGGGAAAGTAATGACATATAATCTCAGTCAACAGAGCTCCTCCTTCTGCCAATGGAAAGAGGTTGTGTTATTTAAACACAGTCCTGTGGAAAGGCAGTCAGATAGAGTATAAGCCTTAACTTGCATTTTCTTTATTTTGCTTTTTATGCTTATGTTTATCTTATGCCCCCATCACTGTGTTAATGAATAAATAGCTTAGTGGTCAAAGTTAACATTACATTTTATTTTATATCATGATATCCTCAAAAGTCAATCAACAGTCACCAATTCTCTGTGCTAGATCTCAGAGGAGGGGCCAGGCAATTCAAATGAGACACTGAGGGAAGTGGTGCAATTGTTTATGTGGTGTTCCTGCCATCTGACTCTGAAAATCATTGTGAGTTTGGGAGATAAGGAATGGAAACAGATTTGCAATCCTCTCACAAATAACTATTAGCATTCCTTTGGGGGTTGTGATCAATAGACTGAGAACCACTTTAAATCTAAGAAATAAATACTATCCGAGTAGGAAGACTCATTCCAAGTACAGCTACTGCAATCCAGCTGTTTTCACAACTTCTAGAGCCTACCCTTGGTCTACAAGCACCTCCTTCATCATGTATCATAGGCACTGTCCTATCATGAAGTTGCATCAGGAAATGAAGCAACTGAGAAAGAACATTGTAATATTCTGGGGATATGTCCAGGATTCCTGGTGGGACTTTAGGACAACCAATTAAGAGACTGTCTGCCACATATCACTAAAGAATTCCTTCCCCAGTTTTACGATGAGCCCAGTGCAAGTTTTAATAAGTCCTGGGTAAATGCACATACAGACTCCAGTTCAGGAAAGTAGCCTATTCAGGAAAGCACTTAAGAATGTACTTAAAGTTAGGCATGTACTTAAATGTTTTTCAGAATAGAAAGAGACTTAAGCACACTCATGTTTCCCTGAAATGCCATAGCACAGACGCAATTACTAAAACTTATATTATGTACCTGAGTGTATGAGCTCCCAGTCATCTGGTACACAACATGTAAAGGAGCAATGGTTAGAGGGTTTTTATTTACAGCATGGCTCTGTTCAAAAGGACTTGCTTAACCTACCTTGCCTTTTGACTGTAATTTTCCCAAGTTTAGCTGCTTCCCTTAACAGTTCTGAGTTCTGCCCCAAAAACTTTTTGTGACAACTCTTTTAGATGCAATAAATCTAAATTGTTTTTTCAAAAACTATTGGTTTTCTAAACGCTTTATTCACTTAAAACACTTTATTTGCTCTATTTTGATTGCACATCAGTGTAATCTCACATGAGTGACTAATGTTTGTCTGACTTGCTGTAAAGGTTACTGGGTGGAAATTTGTGGTTGACTTTTGCGCAATTCATTGCTTTTAGGGTCAAAAGTGGTCCTTCTGGTGCACCCACAGCTCCCCTAGACTTCAATTCAAGCTTTGGAGACACAGAAATACAAGACTGAGTACTTGATGAGATCATGATTCTTTGTAATATGTTATCAATAAATTTCTGCTCTCTATATATTCAATTATAGTAACAATACTTTTCTACTTAAATATGTATTTATAATGTTCCGCACCTTTTCCTGGAGGATCTCAAAGCACTTGACAAACATTAATTAACTAAGCCTTATAATATCCCTGTAAAATGCTGTAGAGTATTATTATACCCATTTTAAACACAAGTAAACTAAGCACAAAGCTGCTAAAAATTAAATGATTCACCTTTGGTCAGGCAATGAGTCAGTGTCAAGAATAGAATCCAGATATCCTAACTGACAGTCCTCTGCTCTAACCACTTCTTCCTTCCATACATTTTTAAGGTGCAGTTATTTGAAAGTGGATTAACAAGGTTTGTCTGTGTATAGACATATACAAATATGTCTATACAGATAGACAGGTGAGGAGTGTCATACCAGATATATTTTCACAGTCACAATTTAACTCACCTGTAAAAATGCACAAAATGGTGTATTATATAAAGTTATCTGGAATAAGTGGTAATATTAACAAGAATACGTCTTCCATGATGTAGTGCTAGGTGCTGTCCAAATATACGATATGACACTATGCCTGCCCTGAAGAACTGATATATCTTGTCTGTTTATTTAAGATTGGAGGGGGTGAATTTTAGTTTGCTATAATGAGAAATCACATCTACGTGGGGTTGATACTTCTGAGTGCTACCAACTAGTCATGTCTGTCCTGCCATTTTCAAAGCAATAGTGGCAGAGATGCAAGTTGCTGATTGTGCTCAGCAGCCCGAATCAATCACACAAAGGCAAGTTCTGTACATTGTAGCCTATAGGATTAACCTGGTTGCTTGCATATCTATATCTATCTATCTATATCTATATATCTTTTCTTATAGTTTAAGTATTTGGTTTAATGTAATAGGTTTATAGATTTATATTAAAATAAGTTTGGCTGTAATGCAAGAGACCTACAGGTCATATCCTGTATGTTAAGCTAAGGCAAAGTTAGCATATCTATATTAAGACCTTTTACCCAGAAAAGTAAAGTTGACCTATAACTTGTTACCTAAATAGATAAGTATCCACACATATGTCGAGGATCTTTTATCTAGACCAATAGACAATGAAGAACGGCATAGGGGGGTTTTCAGTTTGTACCCACAGACTTAACAGACACAGCATAAGGAAACTTATGTCATCAATACGCACATATATATTAGCCTATGGAGTAAGCATACCTTAACATTTTGTGGGTGAGGAATGAAATTTGGGCATAGGAGGAAGGATTACCAGCACTTGTACCCTATAAAAGAGGTGACCCACCTCGCTAGAGTATTCTTACTTATTCTCACTTACTTCCTCCGCTCTCTCTATTATATCTATCTACAATGACTGCTACTATTAGTAGGCTGTATTGTTCTTCTTAAACTTTACGTTTCAAGGGAAGTAAGCCAAGCTTGGGTTCTCTACGTTTTAGTCTTAATTTATTAGATTTTGATTTTAAGTTTAAGTTACTCAAGTAAACCCTAAATTAGATTTGATAGTTCTTAGCATTAGATTCTTTAAGCACTGCATCTCTCACTCAAGAATTGAGAAACCTGAACTGCAAGGCTGGTCCTGTGTCTCTTACCACCAGGTTATTGAGGAAGGGTGTGAGTATATTAACTAAAGCTTTGTAGCATATAATCAGGGCCGGTTCCAGGCCCCAGTGCGCCAAGCACGTGCTTGGGGTTGCATGCCGCGGGGGGCGCTCTGCCAGTTGCTGGGAGGGCGGCAGGCAGCTCCGGTGGACTTCCTGCAGGCAGGCCTGCAGGAGGTCCACCAGAGCCGCGGGACCACCGGACCCCCCGCAGGAAAGCCTGCGGGAGGTCCACTGGAGCCGCGGGACCGGCGAGCGGCAGAGCGCCCCCCCGTGGTGTGCCGCCGTGCTTGGGGCGGCGAAATGGCTAGAGCCGGCCCTGCATATAATACTATATTATCATATGTATCTTTTGAATAGCAGCAATGCAATTGTAACTTTGTAACTCTGGTTATTTTACCATTTACTTACTATTTAATTGATTTTAATAAAAAAGTCTTTACAACCATATCTGTCTCAGTGTGACCCCTGAGGGTCCTTTGTAAATTCTGTGGAGCCTGATTTGGGACAAGAACTTTTATCTGCTGATCAAACAGATTGGCAAGCCTAAAACCCATACTATTAATATTAATAATTAATTACTATTAGTAATATTAATTAATTAAATAAAATAAACATTATATTGTGAAATTAAATTAATATTATTAATACACATTAAATCAGGCCACAAACTCAAACAATGAAGTAAGCTAAAATTCAGTTACCACCAGCACGTTTTACAACAAAAAGATAGGTGTTTCAGATTGATACTCACCTTTGTTCTTTATTAAGATCCTGTGCAAAGAGCACCTGCTGATTTTTGATCTGTATGATGGTGTCTATCGCAGCATGAGTCTACTACAGCAACAAAATATGTAAAAATTAAAAAAAAATGAGCACAAATTGAATATAGAGCTATGATTCAGTTTACATACATGCATGTTACAGGGAATTTTAAAAACCATAATCCTTTTTAAATGAATTTGTATTGAAAATATTTACCCTGGTCAGTTACTGAGTTTATTGTTAATTGGGAGTTTAAAGACAGGACTCTATTTTGTCATGTTAATGCTCATGAAGATCTATCTCCTCCTTCCTATACAGTTGGTGGGAAGTGGTGGTGGTGGTGGTGATGCGGAGTTCAGCTGCATCTGCAGCACAATGTTCTCTTTCACAAGACTGTCAAAGAACCCTCCATGGGTTCAGGAACCCACATGTGAGGAATGTGGTGAAATGAAGGAACAGAGGTTGGTGGACAACATGTATTAACCTCACTTCAGCAGACAGCAGCAATTCTGCTGAAAAGGTAACAGCCTGAGGCAGAGCCCTCCATTCTGTGCAACTCCCATGTGGGGTCCGGGCACTGCCCAGTTGTTGGAATGAAGGCTCAGAAGCTAGTGTGGAAGCTCAGAGCCTGCAAGTAGATGAGCTTGATCTTCAGTAAATTCACTGAAGTCTGTGATGTTCTCAGGAGATCTGTAAGCTCTGCATAGCCACTCCCCTGCTCATTCCAGTGGGTAAGGAGAACACCTCCTCCTGCCTTTTTGGAACAAGTGAGCAGTTTGGCTTGTTTTCCATGGGAGGAGGCAGTTTTGCCCAAAGAGATAAACAATAACTTTATATTTCATAGACATGAGAGGTAAAACTTTAAAAAGTCCTGCACCATTTAGGAGCCTAAATCCTCTGGACTTCTGAAAATGTTATCCGATTTCGTTTAACTCAGTTTTTTCTCTTGCAAAGACTCTGATTGCTGAAGGTATGATACTGGCAGACCTGGTGCCAGTTGATGCCATGGCTTCACTGAACACTGACAAATGCATATCTGGAAATTAGTCTGGCTTTTCTGTGGGCTAGTATAGTTAAAAATAGATATTCATGTTCTAAGAATATGTTCAATGTTTAGATTTTATGGGATGCTAGTAGGACGCTTCATGTATTAATTCTACTTACAATAGCTGCATTGCATGGTATAACGGCAAAGAGTCCTGTGGCACCTTATAGACTAACAGACATATTGGAGCATTCACCCATGAAAGCTCATGCTCCAATACATCTGTTAGTCTATAAGGTGCCATAGGACTCTTTGCTGCTTTTACAGATCCAGACTAACACGGCTACCCCTCTGATACTTGCATGGTATAGTTGTTTTGAGTGTTTGCACTGTAAACTTCTTTAATTGTGTAACTCACCAAACAGGAAAAGAAACATTAATTAAGGGAAAGTGTTTGTCCTGCATACAAGATGGTCCACTGAAGGCAAATGAAGCATTGTATAGCATCAAAAGACAGAGACCTTGTTGACTGCATTCCTCACTCTCTCCAGGAAGAAGAGGCCTGCCTGAACTCATCCCATCAGTTTGGATTCTAAGGTGAAGCGAATAAAAATTCTTAACAAGGGGAAACCGGGGCAAAGAGTCCTAAACATAAGCAAGAGATCCCCATTCTTTGTATCCTAAAGGATATACAGAGCTGCTTATTACAGATGCTTATATTACCTTTTTAAATCTGAGCAAAGCATTTCAATGTGTTAGTGCTAGAAATCTGCAAGATGTTGGCTGGGTCAGTCAAAACCTTCAAAGACATCTTTTTGCAACGTATAGCGTGTAAGAGTATGTGACACATCATTTAATGAAGAACTGTACAAAAAACTACTGGGATTATTTACAGCCATTACAGCAGTAATATAGTAAAGTTTAATAGCATAAAGATGATATAAAAATTGCTCTTCCCATCTACCACAATTTAGTGACAGTTCACATCCAGGGAAAGCAGCACTACAGAGTAGGAAGGAGATTCTTGCTCTAAAAGGAGGGGGCTTTTTTATAAGAAAAAAAAAAGAAAAGATATGGCAAAGTAGATTTTTCTTTTGGGTCACCAGAAAAGCAAGTTAAAGTGAGAACTGTCCTGGGAGTTACAATCCAGCTTCTTTCAGTTCCAGCATTTCAAGATCTTGGTATCTTTTTGCAAGTTAAGGAGAAAGACAATGAGGGCTGCCTTTTAAGAAAACACCCTTAGTGTTTATTTTAATGATAAGAATCCTGTTATTAGCTGGAAAGAGTGGTGCTTATGGATTTCACACCAGCTAAAACTTTCTGTAAGTGCTCTTCAACCTCCTTTCATGTACATTTCATTCAAGGGCATACCTTCCTGTACACACACACGCCTTGAATGGAGACTTGACAACAGAAGAACAGAGCTATAAATGTGAGGGTGTAGTATGTCATGAGATAAAGTGTGAAGAACATGTCCTCTACCAAAATACCCCTTGGTGTAAGAAAAAAGCCAAAATGCCTAAAAGAGAACTCCCTCCAATTGTTAATTCTACAAAGGAGTCAAAAAACCATGAGCTGTGCATGTTCCTAAGGCATCAGATCTGGCAGAAAGTTGAAAGGTTATGTTTGTGAAATAGCAGCTGCTTTCCTGCCATTTGATTCAGGTTTCTGCATTGCAAAGTCTCCAAACCGAAAGACAAATCTGACAATATGCTAATCTTCCAATAAAAAAAATTGTGACTTCTGAACCCTTATCTGTTGAAGAGCTGACAGTGAAGTTCAGAGACGGTTGTCTAACCACATAAAAGGATAGAGAAAATATGCCTTCAAACAAGATCATAAATCTTGAATAGTGCAGGGGAACAAATGTAAAGGGAAAGATTTACCATTAATACCATTTACTAGCCTCACTTTCCTCGTCTCCTGTCTACCTCACCCCCAGCCCCATCACATATGCAAGGAGGGAGGATGTAACCTGTCAAACCAATAACATAAATGCAACGTTGGGGGAGAAAAAAAGTGACAATATATTGTGTATTAAGATCAGACGTTATTTCCTTCCCATCCAGAGGGAAGGCAGAATACAAATATAGTGCAACCTGAATTGAACGGTATATAAACAGACACACACAAAAAGTTTGCATATTGCACAAGGCGCTTGAAGATTATAAATCTATGCATGAGAAAGATGTAGTGGAAATTTTGGGGGGGATTAGAGTTTATTTTTGTCATCTCTGTGAGACAGCTACTCATTCATCCAGATCACAGCTAAGAAAAAAGCTGGTCACAGAAATTAGCAGTTTCAGCTCAGCAGCAAAGTCGCCAGCCTGTGAAGGCAGAGAGAAATTGACTAATTAGCAATGCGCACTAAAACTTGACGGTTCTTTATAGAGAGAGAGGGAGAGAGGGAGGGAGGGAGGCAGAGAGGACGGGGGGGAGTAGCTTTTTCCCCTTCTTTCTTCCAAAGATGTTTGAAATCGCAGTCATTTACGCTCGACAATTTTTACAATAGCCTTGAGCCATAATTTTGCGAGTCTCTCCAGCATCCATCCCCCTGTATGGTCTCTCTCCACTGGCCATGCACGACCGTTTCTCTCCCCAACCGTGGATTTCCTATTACTCTCGTTACGACTCACTGAGCCCCAGGCCCAAGGATAATGATGTGTTGTTTCTTGGTAGCATAATTTGTCACACGTACATTTTTTCTTCTTCTTCTCTTGCAGAAAGCTCTGCGCTCTCTCTCTTTCTCTCTCTCTCTCTCCTTCTCCCTCTCCTACATTTTCTTGCTGTTGCTAATTCATGGTGATCAAATGATGTACGACAAAATAAATTGTAGAGAGTGACTGCTCCGAGTTGGGAACCAGAAGGTTGGGGTTTTTTGGAAGGAGCGATCAAACCTTTAAAAAGGAAGGACAATTGATTTTTGGGGGGGGAGCTTAAGTGAACCTTTACTTTGGCCGCTGGTTGTGGAGCAGGTAAGTTTCTGGCCTTGTGTCTAGCCGTCTGTGTGTATTTTCTTGTGTCTTCTGGTTTGTTTGTTGTTGGGGAGGAGCAGGGTGTATTTGTGTGTCTGCTGGCGGGGAAGGGGGGAGTTGTGTAACAAACGCCTTTGGAGAATAAACTCCAATTGCAAGAAATGGGCAAACGAGAAAGAAAGAAGGGGAGGGAGAAGGAGGAGGAGGAGAGAGAGAGTGTGGGGGGGGGGGGGGGGGTGGGGGGGGGGGAGGGACGGGCGGAGGGGGAGAATTGACCGGGCCACTTAAAGGGAGAGGCTCGTGGAGATTTCTTAAAACCCTGCTGGAAAAGGCACAGTGGGGGATGGGGTTCAGCCGGAGCGGGGCAGGAGAAGTGGCCTCGGGAGACCCCCCCGCTGCCCCGCCAGTAAATAAGGAATATAAGGAAAGCCAGTGCTCGTGGATGAGCGGCCGGCGCGCAATGGAGGAGCCGGGCCGCGGGAGGGTCCGCGAGATGGGGAAGAGCAGTGGGGCTCAGCTTCTCTCGGAGGGGGATGTGGCCACCCCGGCCCCGTCTCTTCCAGCCCGCGAAGGTGCCGTATAGGGAACCACGCGGCGCCCTGACCCGGCCCCAGACGGCGCCATCCGGCGCAGCAAGGGGGTCTCCGGGAAGTGGCGGGAAGGCAGATGCCAGCGGCGCCCCCCGCTCCCCCGACAGACTTCCCACAGTCGCGGAGTTAAAAGCCGGCGGGCCGCTGCCCAGGGCGAAGAAACCAGAGGGCAGGACAAGGCCCAGCGCCCCCCCCCCAGTCCCAGGGGCTTCCTCCTCCGCCTGCCCAGCGCCAGGCTGCCAACTCCTGCCCCCCACTCCCCCGCCGGGGGCCACACAAACGCGCGCGGCCTGCAGCGGAGTCCGGCGCTGTAGAGCCGCCAGCAGCAGAAGGGAGGGAGAGCAACAGGCTGGGCGGGGGCTGGGCTGACGGGGGAGGGGGTTGTGGTTTTTCTCGGGGCATCGCTAGTTTCTCGGGGCATCGCAGAGTTTTCACATTTGAAAACAGCCCCCAACTTCTCGCTCCTCCCCTGGAAACAAGCACGATTTGCAAATGGGGGGGAGGGGGGCTTTTCCAAGCCTTGCCCCTCTGCTTCCTTCTGCTCCCTCGTTACACAAGACCTGTGCATGGAGGACAAAGCCCCCGCGCCAGGCACCAGCTCCAGGAGCTTGTGCAGCGTCCAGCCCCCAGGTGCACCCGGCGCCAGCTTGCTGCTGCTGTGCATGGCTTTAGGGCTGAGTGGAGAGTCTATCGCTGCAAACATGCACATCTAGCAATGATGAGTGCTCCAGGCCTGCTGTAAAGCTCTGTGTTTATTGTTGTCCCCTTCCCTCCCCTGCCCCCTTTGCCCAGGTTGGAGGAGGGTTTAAAGGCAGGTGCGTTGAGGCTGCTCGCCATGTCCAGATCCGGGGACAGGACCTCCACCTTCGACCCAAGCCACAGCGACAACCTGCTGCATGGCCTCAACCTGCTGTGGAGGAAGCAGCTCTTCTGCGACGTGACCCTGACGGCCCAGGGCCAGCAGTTCCACTGCCACAAGGCCGTGCTGGCCTCCTGCTCCCAGTACTTCCGATCCCTCTTCTCCAGCAGTGGCAGTGGCGGCCACCCCCAACCCCTGGCGCTGGGGCCTGGCGCTCAGGACGGGCTGGGCCTGGGAGGACCCCCCAAGGAGCAGCAGCAGGAGGAGCCAGGCACCCCTTCTTCCTCCCCAGAGGACAAGCTGCTGGCCAGCCCCAGAGCCATCAACAACCTGGTGTTGCAAGGCTGCTCGTCCATCGGGCTGCGCCTGGTGCTGGAGTACCTGTACACGGCCAACGTGACCCTGTCCCTGGACACGGTGGAGGAGGTGCTGTCGGTCAGCAAGATCCTGCACATCCCGCAGGTCACCAAGCTGTGCGTGCAGTTCCTCAACGACCAGATCTCGGTGCAGAACTACAAGCAGGTGTGCAAGATCGCCGCCCTGCACGGCCTGGAGGAGACCAAGAAGCTGGCCAACAAGTACCTGGTGGAAGACGTGCTGCTGCTCAACTTCGAGGAGATGCGCGCCCTGCTCGACTCGCTGCCTCCCCCTGTGGAATCGGAGCTGGCGCTCTTCCAAATGTCCGTGCTCTGGCTGGAGCACGACCGGGAGACCCGCATGCAATACGCCCCGGACCTCATGAAGCGCCTCCGCTTCGCCCTCATTCCGGCCCCGGAGCTGGTGGAGCGGGTCCAGTCGGTGGATTTCATGCGCACCGACCCGGTCTGCCAGAAGCTGCTGCTGGACGCCATGAACTACCACCTGATGCCCTTCAGGCAGCACTGCAGGCAGAGCCTGGCCAGCAGGTAAGGGGGGAGCTGAATGGAGGACAGTGGCTGGCAAGTGGGAGGGGGTGGGGGTGATTCAGCCACAAACTTAGTGATTTTCAATAAATGCCTGGAGGGGTAAAAGTTGAGTTCAACCTGAGAAGATCCAACAAAGGACGAGAGCTGGGGCTAGGAGCATGCAGAGGGGAGGAAGGAGCCCCCTCTCGCACACCCACACACTGAGCTGCGGGTGGGGGGCAGACACATCCACAGGTATCAGATATAAAACCCACAATCGCATCAGAGGAATACCAAGCGTATTACACCCCAAAGGAGCAAAAACGTGGGTAGTGTTGGGGATCCAATAGTTGTGATCTGTGCGGTCAGTTTGATATGGAGTGATTGTGCTATGCAGCTAACGTTTCTGGAAGGTTTTGCTGTAGCCCTAGCTAGTTGTACATCTTTGTAATATTTTAACCTACCTTCGTCTCCGGGAATGGACTTTGGATAATGAAGTATCATATCTCTTCAGTGTCATCTTGTTCAGTACAAAAAAGACAAAGATGGAAATGAAGGATTGCAGTGCTCCCCTTTTCCCCCAGCCCTGCCAAACAAACTTTTCTTGTTCCCTCCCCTTTTCTCAGTGATCAGAGAAGTTGCTGATGCCGAAGTTGATGCTGATCTGTCTAATATTTGAGAGAAAAACCCTTCTGTCTTTTCAAATCTCTCCATAAATGTATGACGCTAGGACACGTTTAACGGGAAACTGACTAGAGTAAAGAGGGGGAGGGGTAATTTCCTACTGCACACCACTGTCAGTGCGGGTGGCTGCAAATACAGCAAAGTGGAAAAGATTCTACGCTGTTTCCCAGACACTACAACACCGTATAGTTTCGTATATGTGTAGCTATCCATTTACAAAACTGTTTTTAGAGGTGTGTATTGCAAAGAGGATTACAGTTTAGTAGCTACCTCTTAAAATATAATGTGGAAAGAAGACTGTATGGGAAACAGGCATGGTTTATTAGCGTCAGTTTTAAATCCTATTATGAGCTCCCTGGGCTGTTTGCATTAGGAGTTAGTATCTTGTGAGCTTCCCATCTTTCTGTTGTGGTAATCATCATAACTCCATAAGATATCACACCTAATCCATAGCATTAAAGTGTAAGCGTTAGATTTGACTGTGCATGTAAAGATTCATGACTTGAGAAGTTCTTGTAATTATTACTGTATAGGCCATTTCCCCCCAATTTTCTCTCTTTAAAAAAGGGGATACATCTTCAATACAATACATTTTAAACTATAATACATATACTTAAATCCCATTAATTGATTTTTGTAAGAAGAATTGCAGTCATACTTGTTCTAATATTATTGATGTTCAGATAAATTACATATTATGCATCAAAACTTCTGACTTCATAATGTTTATATCTATGACATCTCAGTTATTTTCATGTTAATGAGGTAATGAATCGTGATGTAGAAGATTGACAATGTGAGGTTAGTGTCAGGAGGTGAAAGCATACCATATAGTTTAATGAGTAGTTAGTAAATGGAAACTAAATTAAAAGGATATTTGAAGGGTTTAATTTTTCTTCTCTTACAATAGGCATGTACTTCATTTTGTTCAAAAAATGAAATGATATAAAGCAAATGTGGAGACACAGTATTACAAAAATCAATGCATGTTTAGAAGATTTTGCTCTGCATTTTATCTATTATTAACATTAAGTGGGCTATTATTAATACCTGGTATTAATAGGAAAGAGTGGAATAATATTAAGATTTTAAATGACATGATATTTTACTGTTAATGCAGAATATTTTTTGAAAATCTATTTTTAAGATGATTTAGCTTTAGAAATATTATAAGTGCCTTCGTTTATGATCTCTTTCTGTTTTAGAGTTTTGTTTGCACTCATCACCAAAGTATCTAAATGATTCCTATTGCTAGATACTGGAATAAAAAATGAATACAAACATTTGCAGCAAAAAGTATTTCTGGTAAATATCCTTAGATTTCAACATTCAGAACAGTTGACAAAATGCAAAACCCACTACCTGTTTCAGTCTGGATTCCGCACACCATGGGGCATGCTGGGGCTCATGTCCTGGTGGATTGCTGAGATACCAGGCTGTTTGGTTCAGTGAAGATACCTTCCAGCTTCACTGGTCCATATCATTTGAAGGATATGTAGTGGTGTTCTGACCACTGAATGCTTACAAGTGTCATGGATGCTGTAAGAATCTGATACTCCTGCTGCTGGAAGCAGTCTTTTCCTTCAAGCAGAAAAGTACATAAAGGATTGTACTTAATAGACTTAAATTGGCTCCTAAATGGCAGTTGTTTAATTGGCTAAGAGAGACTAAGAAAATCATATTTTTATTTCGAATAGGTCTGGGTATTATTGAAAATATTCCAGACATCCTTTTATTAACTTTAAAAGGTGAATAACACACTGTCACCTTCTCAACTTTAACATATGTGTAGAAACAATGTTGTAACTAGCTTCTGTTTTGTTTTGAGCATCACAAGTGATTGGTCAAAAACATTTTAAATCTAGTTGTACAAACATACATGCAACCTTCCATGAAGTGTTAAAATGTTAAAGTACCAAAACAAACTAGGATACAGAATGCATTTTGTGTATTTTCATATTTGGGTCTGGATTTCAGAGCACAGAATTGATAATACTCATTCAAGATCCATTATTGTGTCTTAATGATCTTAAGGTCACCTCATTGTTCCATCAGATTGTACTAATCTGCACATGCCTTTAAAAATCCAGATCCCTCTCTCTTAGCTATACTGGCTATGAAGTTCTGACAAGAGTGAAAACTTATCTACTTACTTTACTGACTAAATATGACTCAGAATACGTACAAAGCACTAGTCTATTGAGTAAGAAGAACTGTTTTACATAGTGAAATGAAAGAAAGAAATAAAGGCAAACTTATACACCTATCCAGACAAGCTTTTGCTGTTTGCTATGTATATATTTGCTAAAACTATGATCTCTGATAGACTTAACATTCAGTAAAAATGTTATTTTTAAGAAAAAGGATATGGCAACATTTTCTGGAATTATGAATTTGAAAAATAATATCTAAAAATTACTGAACAGTAAAATAAATGGATGAAAAGTTCCCTATTGGTTTCCTGGGAGCAATAATAACCTTAATAGATTAGAACTTCAAAAAATAATAATAAAAGG
The DNA here is from genome assembly GCF_003597395.2 of Chelonoidis abingdonii. Lineage (NCBI taxonomy): Eukaryota > Metazoa > Chordata > Testudines > Testudinidae > Chelonoidis > Chelonoidis abingdonii. The sequence goes on along the minus strand of NC_133770.1, from coordinate 223,464,530 downwards.
TTATTCAAAAAGGATTCATGGGTCTTTAAGAGATAAGTTACTCCCTTTGTACACTAAAGTTTTTAATCACTGAGAAGTAAACAGCACAGTGACATAGACATCTGCTTGGTAAGCATAGAAGAAATTGGGAAGATCACACACAAACTAAAAATTCACCTGATAACTTGCTTCCTTACTTAAAACAACACCTTTGTCTCTAATGTACTACTTGAAAATTATAGCGCACAACTACTTTGGGATTTGACCTACTCACATTTCTTAAATTCTCACCAAGTAGGAAGAGTAAATATTAGAAAGCTTAACATATGGTTGTTTTGCTTTCAAAAGTAACTACATAAAAATGGTACCATCTTACTTAGTAGAGATGTCCCTTGAGTGTGTTCTGAGACATATCTATTTACTTTACTGCCTAAAATAAGTTTTCACTCTTTTCAGCACTGCAAAGCCAATATAGCTATGAGAGAGGGAACTGGGTTTTATTCTGGTTCACGCAGAAGGAACAGAACTATTTACTGAGTTCCAAATGCAAAATCTGTATTGTTGCTGAAGCGTGAGCTAGAAAGAGTCCAATTTGACTTTCATGTTGGATTTTCAGGAGTCTCAGTTAGTAAAAGAAAACAGATTTCCACCTATAAACCAAGCAGATTCTTTCTGGAAGCCACAGAGACAATAAAGATGGAACCCCATAATGACTATTTTTTTGCAAAGTTACCTTTCAGACTACAACTAAACTGTAATTTTTAAGAAAGTTTAAGAGTAATTTTCCCATTAAACACAGTGGTAAGCTAGCAGCTTGATCCTTCTCGGTGCTGAATAATTGGGCTCTGATTCAGCAGACCACTTAAGCACATACTTAACTTTATTCTGATATCCCTTTTACTAATTTTGCACTGGTCACTTCTTTGATTTCTTTGCTCCTGATATAGATCCTGCTTCAGGTAGGTACTTAACTATATGCCCAGTGGGATCACTCACATGCTTAAAGTTAGTCACATGGGAGAAATTTTGGATCCACTGAAGTCAATGGGAATTTCACCATTGGCTTTTCTTACTGAATCAGGGCCTTTCTCTGGCATAAGTGAGAGCAGAATCAATCCAACTCTTTTTTCTGGAACTATGTGTATACGTGTGTTTGTACCATATGATAAAGAGGATAGTACATAGGTTGCTGTAATAATCTCTATACAAATACCCAGAGGTCTGGTAATACAGGGCCCAATTTTCTGCCATTGAAATCAGTGGAAAGACTCATACTGATTTTAGTGGAATTGGATCATGGCTTTCCATTGACTTCAGTAGGCTACATGCCTTACGTGCCTGAATTAATATCTGTAAATTGTACCTGCAACAGGACTCTCTCAACTGATCTGCCGAATAGAGACTGACATTGGAGGCTGCAGGGAAATGAACCAAAGAACTGTAGTCAGTTTAATCCTAATTAGTTTCAGTGGCCTTATGTGCATCCATTTGTGCATCCAAAGTGTAAGCATAAATATGTTAATATATCCAAGACAGAGAGGGAGGATTAAAGATCTGACCATTGCGGAAGGGGATACTGAGACTCCAGCGGGACTGCTACTTAAACAGTGGGTCAGGACAATTCTTCAGCGGGATCCTTATTAGACAGACGAGATGATGAGATGCTTCACAACTACAGTGGGGTTAAGTGCTATCCAGTTTCTAGGCCCAACTGTACTGTGAGCAAGGAGAAACACATCATCTCCTATAGCATTCCAAGGACTGTTTTGATGGTCTTCAGTGTGGGGACCATCAACGAAGTATAGGCTATTTATTTTAAAAAAGCCCTTTTCTGAATCTCTTATCAAGTCCTCTGCTAAAGAGAGTTTTTAACCAGATCCTCTGATCCCATTATTTTAGCAGAAAAATAAAATATTTCCCTGGGAAGGCACTAATGAGAGTGGAAATCTCTTCACAGGGTTAATCCTCAGTCATTCAGTCTGGAAGGGGCTGGATGTGCCTTTACCTTCTACCACATGAAACCTGCTGTGGGGCCCACTCACAAACTTTGAGGATTCTTAGGAGGTCCACCTGAGTCATTCAGTGAGCTCTTCTCCCCACAGTGACCCGCTCCTTGAGAACACTGCTCTAGTTGCAGTTGCCCCAGAAATTCACCTAAAGGAGGAGCCCCATCAGTGAGGAGGCTTCGTGGAACAAGCCGAGGCAGGCTGTATTATCTTTTACATGTTAGTACTATGGAGCCAGAGGGAGGAGATGTGCATGTTCCCCAACTGTACTGATGTTCTGAGTGGGATTGCTCACCCCCAATCCATTCTTCTGCTGCCCTTTCCCCAACATGCATCCCGATCCCCTGGAGGGCAGAGGTAAGGATGGCTGAATGAGGATAGCCTCATGTACGTTTCCTTCCGTACATGGATCTTGAAGGCAGAAAAGTTCCTCAATGGAGGAAGGATAATGCTGAAATTCTGAATGTGTAAATTACCGGCTATTGTAAATGAAAAAGCAGCAGAGAATCCTGTGGCACCTTATAGACTAACAGACGTTTTGGATCATGAGCTTTCGTGGGTGAATACCCACTTCGTCAGATGAATGTCTGCCTCAGTAGAATCATTCAATTCTGTATTCAGAAGAGTGATAACCAACCTGGATATTTCTGAGGAAAAGCTGAAGATAGAAAATAAAATCAACAGCTAATGTTTGTCCCCAAGAAAGAGATCTGAGTTCTGTTAAACACACTTTGAGGGAAAATCCCAGTAAAAATAAGATCACTATTTGATAGTTCAGATAAGTCTTAGAAAATGCAGCGAAGTTCCTCTCTATTCCAAAAAGTAAATGCAGCTTCATCCCTGACAAAGGCCATGATTATTATTGCACAACAAGATGTCTTTTCAAAAGAAGAAACATATGGGAAGTTAGGAGAAATTTTGGGCTGTAGTCCACTGTAGAGGTGGTTGGGAGTTTTTCAGCAAAATGGTTTTTTCTCTGGAAAATGCTAATTTGTTGAAACCAAAACTTTTGGCAGGAATGGTTTTGTTTCAATTAATTTCTCTACTCAGAAATCCACTCCACTTCACTTAAAATCAAAATAAAATATTTTGATAGTCTCTAAACAAAGATTTCAAAATGATCAAAATGAAATTTCAATTGACCTGAACTGATTTTTTTGTATTATTATTTATGGTTCACTAAAATTTTTTGAGTTTGACTTTTTGTCCATATTCAGGGTGGGAACAATTTTGAAATCTGTCTGGTAAACCATTTCCCATCTAGCGCTACTCATCACTGGCTTTGCCATCCAGCTCCTGCTTAGTGTAACAAAGTAAAATATATAGAAGTTTCAAAGGACAGGAAGTTAAAATCTATCATCCAGAATACTTCTTGGCATCATTTTTCATAGTTGAGATAATCACTGGTTCCTGAAACTTCCCTTAAGGACCATGGCACCCAGTATTGTTGCTAGTAGATATCTCTTGCTGTGTCCTTGGAAGGCAGACAGCCAACTTTGAAGAACTATTATCACCTGCCAAGTTTGAAAGAAGCAGACTGTTCAGGGAGAAGCTGTGAAAAGTAGAAGCTGATGCAGCAGACAAAAAAATATAAATAAATAAAAATGTCTTTCCTTCAGAAACCCAAGAGGAAAAGAAGATAATCAACCTTAAAGGAACAGACAGCCCTTTTAGAGCTCCTGTGGGACTCAGGGAGAAATTTTAGAAAGAATTCAGGATATAAAAGAAACATGTTTAGGAACAGAGGCAATGGAGGAGACAAATCAAGCCAAGATCACTTCTACTGAGATAGCAGCATTTCTCATTTCCTAAGTTCAGTTTCCTAATGAAAAGGAAGCACAGGTAGCAGGAAAGAATAAATTGAGGTAGAGTACGCCATACAGCCACATACTGTTACGGACCAGGCTGTAGTCAGTCTTACCTAATGATCAGGGCAGGAAAGTGGCTTAGTGGGGCAGAGGTGACCAGGCCTAGTGGCAAGAGCCCAAATCAGGACTGGAGATACCAAGTCCAGGTAGTGAACCATTATCAAGAGCCAGGAATCAAAATTCAAGCATCAGAACCAGATTATTAGCCGGAGCAGGGGCAGGCGCAGAAATCTGGAACTCTGAGCCGGGGGAAAAAACAAGGGGTGAATCTAGGAACACAGTGCAAGAGGCAGAAGCAGGGAAGAAGCTGAGAGTAGGGAGCAGGACCAGAAAATAGCTGCAGGCATGGAACCCTATTAAGCAGCCAGGAACTCTCCCCTGCTGCAGGGTTTAAGGATGTGTCTGAAGGCAATGCTCTGGGTTTGGGTTCAGCTGTGAGGACCCTGACACATACTTCCAAAATTGTAATCAAGCAAAGGCCCATATCATCAAGAAACTTAATAACATTCATAGATCTTTCAGAGGTCTACATGCCACTAAAACTGGCATGGAAGGTTTCTATTTCTCACTACCAAGCTAAACATTGTGAGTATAAGTTCATTCAATTGAGATCACATTGAGTGCCTCAGGGATTCATTGAGTTATTAATAGATATGGTTGCAAAGCTCAGGTCTCAGTGAATTTACAAATACTTGTGCTTGGATGACTTTCTAGTGTGGATATAATCATAGGAGTATAGGAGCAAGTATAGGAAGCAACTAACTCTGCAGCAACAGAAATACAGAAACATGGATTCATAATAAATTTCCACAAAAAAAAGCTTGTTTCAACATAGTGACACAAGATGAGAGATGCCTTTGACAGAGAAAAGATTCAAGAAGATAAGTTTGGCTGGCTATTCACAATGGAACACTGGCAAAAAAAAGCACATATTAGTGTCTAACTCAAGCTACAAGAAACAGTGGTTTCATGTATTGATATAACAAGCTTGGCAGGATTCCATATGCGATAGCTGCAGAGATTCTTTATGAAGAACTGGTACTAATCTCTAGTCAGCATGAATAATAAGCTAGCAATGTAAGGAGACAGTGATGAAAAGGATATTATTGGATGTTCCTCCAAGAGAAACAGTAATAATGGAGGACAACATTCAAGGATAGCAGCCCATACTTAGTCCATATAACAACACAGGGGATCTAACCACCAAATAAGAAGATATTCAATCTGAGTGTCCTGGAACTAAGAACAGAAAAGCCTGCTATCTTAACTTTTCAGAATAAACTCAGAAACCATCACATGTTAGTAACAACATAAAACCAAGTAAAAAAGTCTGAAAGGTACTCTGGGTCACCTCAGGAATCATTAGTCTTAATAGCATGAGTGGAAATTCCCTTGACAATCATATAGGCAATGTACATAAAAGGAAACAAACATAAAAAAAGCATAGTGGTTAGCAGGCAACCTCATCAACAGTCACCATAGTGCTTTAATCATGAAATCTTCAATCATATTTCTCATTGATACAGTCAACCTCAAGCTAGACATCTGCTTCCAAGGTCAATCACAAGACAGAGATTTAAAAAATATTCTAGGAATGAGTATCTTATTTATTTATGAAGTACTTATCCAGTGCTCTGTGTGGTGGACAAAAAATAAAACATTTCAATAGATCAAGAGGATTACAAACAGACGTCAATCCCCACAACAGGTCACTCCCCCACTTGTTAACTTCCCCCAACCTCTACCTAACATCATACATCATTTCCTGTCCCAGATCCCCAATCCCTCAAATAGTCTGCATGTTAATCCCCAATCATCCCTTCCTCTCCTTAGAAAATGAATGGGGAAAAAAGGTATTTCCTGGAGTCACCAAATGAAGGCTTAGACAGATGTAGCTATTAATTCTACTACAATATATACATTGTCTCTGGGTTCTCTGCTAAGCAGACCTATACAGAGAATAAAAACAGAAAGAGTATATGCCATCTGCGTGGCATCAAACTGAATGAGAAGACTCTCCTTCAGTTCCTCACAGATGCCTCCTCCTAAGGAAAGGAATATGCTGGGGAAAAAAGTTGCTCTAACTAAATCATTTCTAGGATATTGTTATGTAGGGAACTCCAAGATTTGGCTAAAATTCATATATTGGCATTGAGACAAAAACTGTGACCCTAAGAAAAAATTATTCCCCACATCCCAGGCTTCCTACAGAAGGGTGTGTCCTTAGGGCACACTTTGAGTACTCTAGAAGTTTAGACCTTTGTTCTTCCAGTTGAAGAAGAGCTCTGTGTAGCTACAAAGCTTGTCTATCTTACCAACAGAAGTTGATCCAATAAAAGATATTACCTCGCCCACCTTGTCTCTCAGTTATCTTAGGGTCAGATAAAAGATCCCAGATACGTATACTTCCCCAACTGGTGTCTGAATCTAATAAAGCCTATCCAGAAATTTGTATCCAAACCGAAACTTAAATTTGATGTTCCAAACTGTCAGCATGCCCACATTTGAACCTCTGTATCCTGGTATCTTCTGTCTGTTAAATGAATGTTTCTAGTCATGGTTACTTGCGAAATGAGAGGTCTTAGAAGCCTTAGAAGACCTTATATTGCACTCCCCCAGCATTAAGGTAGTTCTTAAACATCCCTGCCACTTATGTCCAATGTCATTTTACCAGCCACAGGAGACTATCTTCCCAAATCTCAGCCCTAAACCAGAGTATGAAAAAGGAAAGCTGTGATGTAAACGTGCTATGAAAAGAGTTCTCAAAGTGCCCATAAAGAGTAAAAAGAGATTGATGAAGCCTCAGAACTTATTTTGTCTTTCCATCTAAACTGCAGAAGACAAAAAGCATCAAAGTAAACAATCTTCAGATGGCTCATATCTTGCATTAAAAGGGGCTGTATAGAACTTGGCAAGGTGGTTCTTTAGAGATTTATTGCAAATTCTGCAAGACCAATACCCTCAATCTGGGCAGGATGGCCACAGCAGCAGAAGAGATTTGCAGTGCGGCAATCTGATTCTCTGTTCGGACCTTTGTTGGGCATTATGAACTGGCCACTGTTCCATTCAGATGCATCTTTGGGGGAAAAAAGTTTTCCAAGAACTGTGATGGACACTGTGGGCCAAACTAATCCCTGAGCGACTTCATTTAAACTAATGGACTAACACCACGGCTGAATGAGGCTGTATATTTAAATGTATTTTTAACTTTTAGGTCAAATCTAAGCCTTAAAATAATTGTTTATACTGGTAACTAACTCAGTTCATTCTGCTAGTATCATTTTCTTAGGACTCTTACTACTTATTATTTTGAATAGTGCTAGGTTGGCCTATATAGGTCCCATTCAGCAAAGTACTTAATTTACTTCAATGGGATTTAAACATGTTCATAAAGATCATGGCTTACTGAACTGGGGTCACATTTTTATCTACTAATTTCTGTTCTTTGATTAACATAATCACCAATCTGGATCCCCCCTAAAATGCAGTTTTCTTCATTACTTTTAATAGCATACACAATATGTATAAAGAGTTGTTAGACTGATATTTCTGTATTTTATTCCAATCTATTCTTTAAACATTAATTAATATGATGTTTTCTTATTCAGTTTGAAATCTTTCAGACCTGGAATAGGTGGGATTTTCCTTCCTTCCCCAACAGAGAGAATTCTGAACTGCTATCAGTAGCTACAGAGATGAGGAAAGCCCAACAGGGGGTGGTTAATCAGAAAAAATAAATCAGCAAGGAAGATATTTTCCCTGGTATTGTTTTACTTTAACATGGAGATGGCAGGACTGAATAATTGCTTTAGATGGGGACTGAGTGTCAGGACTTCTGAGTTCTGTGCCTGTCTCTACCACTGACTCACTGCATAACCATGAGCAAGTCACTTAGACTACATTTATTTTACACACGACTGGCAGGGCAGTATGTAGGATATGTGTAACTTCATGCCGTTCTGAAAAGCAAGAAGAGTCCACAGTGTGATAGATAGCTACACTTGTTGGTGAAATACTTAGGCATCAGGGAAAGGCTTCAGTAGCTCCCTGCTGCCAAAATCTTTCACTGCAGCAAGGAAAGGGTCTGGCAGGGGGAGGCACTGGGGAAACCCCCCTGCCAAAGGGTTTCACTGCTGCCAGAGTCTTTACTTGCATCAGGGAAAAGCTCAATAGCAGGGAGCTGCCTGAGTCTTTCTCCCTGTCTTCCTCCTGCCACAGCATTTCACTATTGGTGAAGTCTGTTCCTGCAGAGCAGAAAGGTTCCAGCAGCAAGGAGGCAGCAGGACACTACACTGCTATTTTTAGCAGTGGAGATGGGGAAGTATGGCTTAATTGTACATGACTACATACCCACACCCATCAGGCTTGTCTTCATTGTACTCGCCTAAGCTGTGCGTCACCGGCTCCACTGCAGTTATACCAGTGCTAGGATGTCTAAACTTGTGTACTGAACACGACGCCAAAAGAAGAATGCCATATAGGCATGCGTTTGGGCTAAAATTTTCAATCTGTGAATGTAAAGTTAGCTTAGACTTCTAAATAAGTGGCCAGGTTTTCAGAGATTCTGAGCACTTGCAGCTTCCTTTGAAGTCAGTAGGAGTTGTGGGAATTCAGCATCTTTGAAAATCAGGCCACTCATATAGGTGTTTAAATATATAGGCTTTTGTGCCTGGCTTGAGACATCCAAGTTTTAAAATTTTGGCCTTAAAATACCTTTGTTCCACTTTACACACTCTGAAATAGGTAAAATAAATTCCTCATGGCTTGGAGTTCTCTGAGGCTTAATTAAGGTTTATTAAGTGTTTTGAGATTTTCATATCGAAGCAGCTATCATGGAAATAATAATAATAATTAACAGAAGTATGTGTCTGCATCGGGGAGAATAGACCCCTTGGAGCTTGGGTATCAAAAACCGTTTACAGGAAAGGATACTTAGAGTAGCATATATCAGCTTTTAATACTACACAAGTATGCCTGCTACAGTCAACAACATTTCAACCTCCCCAGGTTGGGATCTACTAGTATTAACTGAGTATCAGGGAATATAAATAGCCATATTAGTGTGAATGTGAATCATGATCCTATTAATATGTCATGTGACATACAATGCTATGAAATATAGAATATAAAAAGAAAGTTTTTCTGTTGTAATCTGAAGTGTTTCAGATGATCATTGCATATTACCAAAATAACAAATAAGTAGCAATGTAATAGGGAAAATATCTCACTTAGAGATCTGCTAGCAAATCACATGAGCTTTAGACTATGCTTTTATCATACTGTTTTTATTTAATTTACTATGAACTGCCTATGAACTGTGAGATTTTTCACATGTATCATGTTTTAATATGTGCATATAGGTTAAAATTCTGCTGTAATACTCACTATTACTGGATATAATATCAAACATGGATATAGTATGATCTAGTAAATAAAAATACATATTTCAAAACCTAGAATAGATGCATTTACTCCAAAGATCAGAAAAGCACCTTTGAATCTAGTCTACCAACCCAATAAAACATGCTTTATAAAGAAATATAGACATTTGTATTTACCCAATACATTGGAATGTTTCTGAACATAAATCAATTAATAGTGCATATTTTAGATAAAAAACATATAGTAATTATCTGGACGATCCAGATGCTTTTCCTCAAAGTGATCCTGGCTGTTGAATTCATATGAACTTTTATAAAACTATTCTTATTTACCTCATTGACTAAAACATTTAAAAAATAAATATTTCTTTTATAGATGTGTCACTCCCTCTTCAGAATACTGTATATACACAAATTGGGTTTTGTTTAAATAAAATTGAGGGTGGATTGCATGCTGCCGAAGTCTTGAACTTCAAAGTTAAGTCTGACATTCCATTTTGCACCTTAGCCATTAAGCCTTATTTGTTCATTGGTTTTTCACTATGCTGTGAAGAGAAAGGGGTTTATTAGATAAAGCTGAAAACTGAAATATGTTCCTTTATCAACTAGATCTTACAAAAGCATTCAAATTTTTATAATATAGGTAGAATTGATTGTGATATAACTATAACATGTAACACAAGAGGGTTGGAATAAACAATTTATTCTCTATCATTAGGGATGATCATGCATAACTAACATGTCTCCAGTTTGCTGTGCCTCTAGTTACGTGTGCAGTCACAAAAAAGAGTTTTGCATTCACTTATGTTGCATATTTTCTATCTACCATGCTTTCATTAAAAGTCTTTATTTGGAAGAACTGAACATCTCAGGGAATTGGTAACATATATGAAGCTTTGACAGCTAAGTCATAGTTTGAATCTGGACCCTTCTGGCAATGACTGTGAGACAATTTCTGATCTCACTTACATGTGGAGTCTAGTAGACTGGTAACAACCATCATTTGACAATAAATAGAAGTTTTGGTGCATAGGCCAAAGACTGAATTGTCCATGAACAACTCCTTCCAAATCACGATTCAAGCACATTGGTATGACAGTGGAGAATCTTGCTCTGTCACTGTCCATGCTGTATACATTCTGTGGGTTTCCATTTCCTGTGCTGTCAATTTGACAACTTACAAAAGCCTTAAATTAATTTCAGAATAAATAAAGGTATCTGTGATAGCATCCCCTATCTGTCTTTCTGATATGTTGTCTTATTTCCCAAATATCTAGAACTGTAATTGTACTCTGTGTAGCAACGTCTCACAGTACCATCCAGAAGGATTGATTCCTAAGCTTAACGTGGATGGAATCTCCCATTGTAATTCCCCCTCTGATTAAAATCAGGTGGGATAGCACATATCTAAAGGCAGCCAATATTGAAAGAAAATCAAAACTTGCTAGAGTTTATTTTGCACAGTTTTTTAATGGGATACAGTATGAACATAAATGTAAATTAGTCTGTCAGACAATCACAATCTTGCCAAATAATAATATAAACTGTATTTTGAAAAAACAATGTATGGACATCAGTGATAAGGCTCCCTCTACTGGAGTGTATTACTAATAATGAAGTTTCTGTGCACAGAGTTCCCCCTGTTGATGTGAGTACACAATTTAGTGATAATGGAGCTTGATTAATGGAGTTCTCTGGCTTTCCATGCAAGAAATGTTCATTAAAAATATCTAAATTAGTGCCAATAGCACCATTCTGCTCAACAAAGCAGTGGTGTATCACAAGGGTATGTTATGGCAAACATGCTGTCCCTTACAGACAATAAATAGTATGGATATATTTTAAAATGCTGTATCACCATCATATATAGAATGAATTGTTTTATCAGGGTTCTTTATTTATCATTTTCAGTCTTAGGGTGACTGATAGAAATTCAATTATATGTTAAGTGACTATTAAAGCATCAGGACCCATCTCGGGGTCTAGGACTTCCTTCCTCTTTTCATGTACAATTGTGCTAAATCCATTAATGTTGCAAAGAAATGTACGTTGATCAGGTATAGTGGTGGAGGCCAGGGTGCATATAACCACTTTTACTGCATATGAGACATTGCAGTCCTATTCTTAAGAACTGCCAAGCAGATTGGGAATCACGGTCACGGTTAATAGCAGCGAATTGCCAGCTCTTGATGGGTGGGTAGTCACTCCTTTCAGTGGTTGCCCCCTGGGGGAGAAGGTAGAAAAACAGAGAGAGGGAATTAGAGTGACTTTGCACAGTTGAGCAGGTTCATGCCGCTGGATCAGTAGCAAGCATTGGCAGGGCTCCACTCTGGGGAGGCTCACAACAACATCACAGTCTCATTTTTACCAATTGGTGTTGCTATAGCCGGTGGTGCACAGGGGGAGGGCAAAGAAAATGGGGGGTGTGAGGGCATGGAAAAGCAGGAGTCTGGGCTAAATTAAACAAACAAAAAAGTACTTGTAAGTTAGTGTTTAACCCATAACTGTTTGCCTGGTGCTACTAATTGTACTAAACTATAGAACTGGAAGTTCAGTGTGTGATTAAAGAGTTGGCTCACAAACTCTCTGAATAACCTTAATTTTTTCAAGGTTCTTTGAGTGTAGAATGGCTTATAATAACGATTTTGACTAATACGATTTTTGACATGCAACTTTAATGCTTAACCTTAGTACAACTCCAGAGCATTTCATGTGTATTCAGCTGTAAAGAGTGATGATTTAAAGGGATAATATAAGAAAAAGGTCGTTCTAGAATGAACCTCTAACAAATTGCATAAAGGAAGCTTATTATTCCATGAGTAGAGGGATATGCAGCTTTTCCGATCATTTTTCTGCTTGGTTCAAAAAATTGTTGAGACATGATTGGGGAAAGAAACTCAAAAAATGAAATAGAAAACTGCAAGCAGTGAACATTCTTTTGATGGTTATGATTTTGTAGCCACTAAAAATACTCTACAATAATGTAATTATTCATCTTTTTTCTTGTTTTGGGTGAAGAATTCGCTCCAATAAGAAAATGCTGTTACTGGTTGGAGGATTGCCTCCCGGACCTGACCGGCTACCCAGCAATTTGGTTCAGTATTATGATGATGAAAAGAAGACATGGAAAATACTGACAAGTAAGTGGTTTATTTTTTGTAGAGTTGTCTTGATGAATCTAAAACCATGGTTAATTAAATTAGACATTTTATTGATTTGTTTCCCTTCAGAGATTTGTTTATGTATCACAAGAGGTTTCACAATGGAGCAATAAATTGAGATTGCAGAAGATGCTAATTTTGTAATGGAATAGGCCTAAATTAAAACTGGCTTAAAATCATTCTAGTAAGTTTTAAAAGTAAACTTGCAAAGCTTTCATACCGCAACATATGTAAGCTAGTATTTTTTAAAAATAATGTCAAGTTGAAGGCAATTTCTCAGATTCAGCTCTCTGGCTAACCAATGCCTTTTAGAACACACTTTCTGTTGTGTTTTGCACTTTTGTTTCCCTCTTCAGCCTTTATGTCTTGTCCATAGTCATTAAAGGTAGTTTCCCCCATTGTCCTCTACATCCATTGCTCACAGCATATTAGTGGTATGTATCAGTTACAGTAAATAGTGCTTAGAGGCTTTATGTATAGAATTTTTCACCCCATTCCTTTCTTAAAGGGTGATTGTGTTTTACAGCAAGTGTTTTGCCTCAAGCATTGAGATTTGGAACTTATTGTTATATTGGTTACAATTCCCACTCTAACTTGGTCATGGAATCAAATCCGTTTCTTGAAAGCAAAAGGCTGTGTGTGTATTTGCCCCCTAGTGGTTAGACTGGCTGCAATGATCAATAAAACTAAATTTTAACCAAGGCAGTATAGATAAAATAATAAATGAACAACTTTGAGCCATAAATCAAAGCCATACTTCTTAAACTGGACAGCTAGTAAAACTTGGATTTCCTAATGGATTTCCAGTTTTCACAGTGAAACATGTTTTACAAAATTGTATACTTTTATACAAAATCTTTTAATAAGGTGAAGCCAAAAGAGTATTTTGTTCACAAGACAAAGCAAAAGTAAAGATAGATGAGATGCAGTGCTTGAAATTATGCTTCTTCAAGCTGGTTTACACAGTGAAACTAAACTGGCATAATCTACGAACTACAAGAAGAAGACTCCCTAGGTACCAATACTCTGAATTAGTAGTAGATGATGTTGTGTAAGAAAAGCAATATCAAAGAGAAGATATGAACTATAGTCTAGAAAAGTCTGCATTTATCACTCCGTTCTGGTAGACATGTCAATAATGACATTTCAGCCATCAAAACTATGATGATATTGCCTTTTATCATGACAGTTTATTTTTAAGAAAAATCCATAGAATAATAATAGTCAGTACAAACAATGTTTTTTGTAAGACAGAAGTAATCTATTTTTCTGATGTTGTTTTGTAAAATACAGTACTTCACAGTGAGGCACAAGTGAACTAGAGCTCTCTATAGAGTAGAAGATTCCTGACTGAAGTTCTTGGCCTACAACTGAATGACTGATATTATTTCATTGCATACTCACTGTCTAGCATGGAGGTGGGCAAATTACGGCTCGCGGGACCGTCCTGCCTGGACCCTGAGCTCCCAGATGGAGAGGCTAGCCCCTGGCCCCTCCCCCACTGTCCCCTTCACCCCCACAGAGCCACGCCACCACATGGGCAGCGCTCTGGGCAGTGGAGCTGCATGTTCCTGCCAAGCAGCATGTCTGGCTCTGGCCGGCACAGCAACCAGACATGCTGCTCTGCATGCTCTGCTCAGTGTGGTAAGTGGGCCAGGGCTGTAGGGTTGTATAAGGGGCGGGGGGGCCCAGAGGCAGTCAGGGGACAGGGAGCAGAGGATGGTTGAATGGGGCAGAGGTTCTGGGGGAAGCAGTCAGGGGAAAGGGAACAGGGGGTTGGACAGGCAGTGAGGTTCCAGGGGGCCTGTCAGGGGGCGAGGATATGGATGGGGTCAGGGCAGTCAGGGGACTGGAAGCAGGGGGGTTGGATAGGGGATGGGGTCCCAGGAGGTGGTTAGGGGCAGGGGGTCCTGGGAGGGGGCAGTTAGGGGATAAGGAGCAGGGGGGGTTGGATGGGTTGGGGGTTCTGAGGGGGTCAGTCTGGGAGCGGGAAGTGGGATGGAGGTGATAGCGGGCAGGGGCCAGGCTGTTTGAGGAGGCACAGCCTTCCCTACCCTGCCCTCCATCCAGTTTTGCAACCCCAATGTGGCCCTTGGGCCAAAAAGTTTACCCGCCCCTGATCTAGGACCTAGTCAGTGTCCTGAATCTACTTATATTTGCAAATACACTTTTATAGGATGAAATTTGACAGCTGATTATTTAAATGGATACTATCCATTAGTTTGGGGAAAAATTGAACCATGCTAATATTATATGTATGTTCCGGTAAAGAAAATTGTTCAGATTCTAAATTAATTGGCTCCAGTTCACACACAATGTAATTAAAATGACTGAATTTGAGTTATGCAAAGGATGAATTTGGACTAGTGTCCATTTTTTTTAAAAGTATCATTCTGAATTTCAAGAAGTTTTTAAAGAGTATTTTTGTGCAGCTTACCAAAATAAAACATATTCTTTCTGTTGCCCTCTAGCAAGCAGTTATCTAAGGGCTTGTCTGCACGGGGCTGCAGTGCGCACTAATGTGATGCACAATAACTGGTCTGTGTAGACCCTGCTGGTGTGAATTCAGAGTTCCCTAGTGCATGCTAGCATAATACTTTTTGAAACCTAGCTTGAGTGAGAGTGACCAGACTGTAAAATAAACTGGAGTTACACAGAGTGATTTGGTTAGCAGCACAGAGTGATCGGATTAGCAGAGTGATTGGATTACCATTGATGAGTTGTAACTCATCTATTGCATCCCCACTGCATTGCTAGCTCAAGCATCAGTCCTCCACACTCATCAGCAAGTGATCTACCTTTAGCTTTAAAGCACTACTTAACTTGAGGTAGAGATTTGTGTGTGTGGACACGAGTCAAGTTGGGGTAACACTCAACTTATAATTCAAGCTAACTGTGCTGTGAAGACATACCTTATGTTGTACTGGGAACACAAAAAAATATCAATATTTGCACAGTAGAGAAGGTCAAATGTAACAGGGACATCTTCTTAGAACATATTACAGATACCCCCTAAATAATGAAAGGTAACTATTTAAAACTCTTATGAAAGGTTGAAATAGCCATTAAGCTGTTTAAAATTCTATAACCCACCACCACGGAGAAATGCAGGAACCAAGGGAAACAAGGAAAAGTGAGTAGAATTTTCTTCCGAATCTTTCCATAAAACATAAACTAACACTACAGAACAGTGGTACATAAACTTGAAGAGCAGGAGAGGAATATCATAAATTAATGGATTTGGAGAAAACCAGAAAGTAATCACAGCACAACACCCTGACATTGCATTGCAATCATGGCATTGCATCAGCATGTGTAGTGGTGTTTAGTTATCACAAGACAGTGCCAATCTATATTTGTTGCAGAACATGAAACAAATATTGCAGTACACTGTGCCATCTTTATTTTCTGTTGTAATATCTCTTTTATTCGTACCCCACAATTTTGGTTCTTAGAAAAGGAATATTTCTCTGGTTCTCCCCCACCCCGTCCTAGTGCATAGTGTCTGAAAAAAAGAATAGCTTTCCTATTTTTACCCCAATTCCTGACTGCTAGGGAGGGTGGAGAGGGTCCTCGTCTGTATCTGTCTTACAGCAGAACTGGTTCAGACAATGCTGCCCATCCCAAAGCCACAGAGCACGCCCAAATCATGACGACACCGTTAGCTGAAGTGAAAAATTTACTGCTCATTCTGCAGTGAGCCATAGGGTGGAGCATGAGCTGCATCATGTTGACAGAGTGCTGTGATGATAAGCCCCATGGAGATTCAGGATTTCTCCCTCTTTATTTCATCAATGGCTGAGATACAATGGATGTTCTTCCTTAACAGAAAACCTTCACCAGCTGTTTTCCTAACATCCCTCATCCACTCCCCAGAGGCCAAATTCCATGCTCATTTACACCAGTGTAAATCTTAACAAGTGCCACTGACTTCTTAGAGTCACTTAGGATTTACACTGGTATAAATATGCACAGAATTTGGACCCTGGTTTGTCCATATTATCTATTCTCCCCTCTTCTCCCTTCACTCTTACAAGTGGTGTGTCATCAGAGCATGCGGCAGGTAAGGGTGGGAAGAGAAGATAGCAAATAAAATCCTGCAACTGGGAGACTATATCAAATGGCTCAGGAAGGAGCCCCTGATATTCTTGAATTGGGCCTGTTAACCTGTTAGGGAGTGGTGATTACCCTCACCTCTCAGAGACAGAGTGGCTTTTGCACCAGTCCATTTGCTCAGTGCTCCATGAGATGCCTTATGTGAGATAGAAGCAGAGCAAGAATATCATCCAGTGGAAACCACAGACAAAAACCATGATACTCAGGGGTATGAAAAGACTTGCAGGTTGAGCACCGCAGCTGTTCAGTATGAGAGCTTTGCAAAATAAAAATTTTGCTTTGTTCACGCTAGATGACTAGATCCGTTGGCAAGGGATACTGCCCCCTTCTCTGTTCCTGGCTTCGCAAAGCAACTAATGCATCAGGACTAATGGGAGTAATTCTGAAGGTATCAGGAAAATAACTCACCTTTTTCATAGGACCAGAGAAGGAGGGGAGACGTGCACCCATTTCCGATTTTAATGTCATCCTCTGTAAGCAAGACTGTTATGGCTCATGGGCTCATTCGATTTTTTACAATCCAGTACTATTGTGTATTTTCCCCTTTTCCCTGCTAGTACTTCTCTCAGAATCGCTGTTTCTTAGACTGGGAACAAAAGAGAGAGAGGGAAGAGTGGTCTTTTAAAATAATTTATTGGCATCTAATTTTACCTTCAATGAGCTCAATTCTAATTTGAGATAAATAGATGCACAATGCTATATATCTTGAAATATTTGTTATTGCACATTAGAAGATTTTACAAGGTACATGGTAATGTGTAGTGAACACATTTAATACAGTAAACTGTTCTTTGCTGAGTCACCCAGATTCTCACATGTATGTATGCACGCACACGCACACTTTAAAGTAATTGGGTGTCATCTGTGTCTTATAGCAGCAATAGGCTACTACTGCTATCAGTAGCACTAGTTAATCTTGAACTGACAGGTGTTCAGTGGCCCCAATTAGCAGCAGAAGCATTGCCCTGCCGCTGGGTGCTTCATCATTTAATACCCTCTCAATACTCCTTTAAACTGA
This sequence comes from Chelonoidis abingdonii, assembly GCF_003597395.2. Classification (NCBI taxonomy): domain Eukaryota; kingdom Metazoa; phylum Chordata; order Testudines; family Testudinidae; genus Chelonoidis; species Chelonoidis abingdonii. The sequence goes on along the minus strand of NC_133770.1, from coordinate 223,447,001 downwards.
GTAAACTACCTGGTGGGCATTGAAGATGATTCTTTCAGTATCACATCCCCATGCCTGCTGCTGCTGCTGCTGCTGCTTATATTTTAATTATCACCAATAAAACCTACCAGGAATCCCCCTGTTTTAGGCTACCACTTTACTTTTTCTTTGTAACTGTAACATTTAAGATTAATTGAATTTTTAAAAATATCCAATGTTTCATTTGTTAAAATTAAACTATAATAATTGTAAGTTTCAAAAGCCATAACCTATAAAGATTTTTTTGTGTTCAGACTTGCATAGCACTTCCAAAAAATCCTACTGCTAAGGCAATGATGTATTACTTTCACTTTCATTATATGTTTTTAATCAGAGCGTGACTTCACACTAGACAAAGCGATGCTTTATGCATGGTCTCACTTGTTTTTGCTAAAATCTTTTGACATGATTAATTTTACTTTAATGCTTTTGTCTTGTTGTAATGGTAAGGCTGATGGGTGTAAACCAGGGCAAAAATACATGCTTTTCTATTGTAATACCTCTTAGCATTTAAAATAAATCTTAGATGAAAGAAAAAAAAGATCACAAGAATCTGGTCCAACTGGACTTAAATTTCTTGCTACCTGAACATGGACTACACAAGATTAAAAAATGATGCACTCATTGTTTTTTATTTTTACTTTTGCAATTTCTTGAATTGTAATATATTCATCTGCATGATGAGAAGTGATGAGAAGATGGTATCTTACAGATTTCTGGATATACAGTGAATCCTCCCTTTCAATGCAGGATTTTCTTCTTTAAAACATGAATGGATAAAATATTAGGAAATGTTTCTGAAAGCTTAGAGGGCATATTCCATTTGGTATTAAACTGCAGCTGGTCTTTCTTTCACATCAGTACTTCTTTATTCAATAACATGCTAACTGGAACTTTCATCAAGCTCTCAAAATAGGAACACATCATACAGTTAAAACCACAAAGAGGATTTGATGAGCACTGAAAGTAGTGGCAAATACATCTGTGGGCAGTAAAACATTTGTGCTCAATACGTATGCCAGTTTGGGTTTTAAAGCAATTTAAAAACCAACATCCTTTGTCCAACCAAAGAGTAGTAACATAGGTGATGTATGAGAAAGGATGACAGTGAAGCATTCAGAAAGACATTGGATTGGAGAGTTTTATTTTTCTCTCTCTTTCAAAAGGACCAGGCCTTTCTTTCTTATTACCTCATCCTTATTTTAATTACCTTTCTGTTTTCTGCCCGACCATTTGATAGACTTACTTGTTTAGGATTGCTGTGTTTGGACCATTATACAGAGAAAAGTGATGGACTGGGAACTTTTGTATATCCTGCTTTGTCCTGACTGAACTTACTCTCCCTTATGCCAGCAGCCAATCACACAACGTCTAGAGGGTGTTCTACATTTGTTCTCCTTTGTGTCTATGACTCACTGATAATGATACACAACTAATCACTTAGTTCATTCTGTGTACTCATGTAAAAGTAGCGTTTTGTGTCCATCTTTCACTAGACCAATTCCATTCTGGTGTTTTCAGTTCCACTCCAGGTTATGTCATCAGTGAGGTAACCCATGCTTCGAGTAATATGGTATGTGTTTTTACCATATTTTGATATAGCAGGCTCTCCTTGGCCATTTGCCTCCACAGTCCAGCCACTTTTTGCATCTGCCACTCTGGCTCATTCAGAATATAATTTAAATATGTCTCCTTTACTATAAACCTCCTTGGATCTTAAATAATAATACTTTGTAATTATATAGTGACTTTTAGTCTATATCAGTAGTTCTAAAAGCACTTTTTAAAGCTGCACAAGCATTATTATTTCTACATTTTACAAAGAGGGAAACTGAGGCAAAGGGCAGTTAAATGACTTGCCCAAGTTCACATAGCAAAGTCAGCATTCAAGAACCCAGGTTCCCTCACTCCCCAACCTGTGCCATGTCCGTTGGACCATGCTGCTTTCTCTTCCCTTCTATGTTCCATGGCAGCTTACAGAAAATTCATTGCACCAACTTTTCCCACTTATGAAATACTTTTTCCTTCCGCGACTCACTAAGCACAGCATTCTCCAGCCTTCTACTCTTTTGGAGTGGATTGGAAGTGCTGATTCCCATGGCAAGCCTTCTATTTGAGGGGTCACTAAAAGAGTTTCTTGGCCCTTGACATATTTGTAAACATTTGGCCACCTTTTCCTATCCATTCCTGAAAACTCCTCTTCAGTTTTTCCTTGCTCATATTGATCACTTCTATAACATCAGTTGTGGCTTTTGTCTCTCCATTTAAGATTCTTGAGAGACATTTTTAATTGTGTCTAAATGCCATTTCTGCCTTTAAAACTCTCCCCCTAAATGAATTCATCCACTATAGAGGTTTTGCTTTTTTAAAAATAAGGTTAGAGCAGTTTTGAGGATTTCTTTCTGCTAGAGCCCCCCCTCCCCCCCACACACTTGATTTATAATTGAAAAATAACCATAAAAGATGGTGGTGAAGTGGGGAGCAGGGCTGAACTAAACCTCTTGACATGTCCTCAAGTTTGTATTTATCATTTACATGTGTAAATCATACACGTGTACATCACAAATTTAGCTTGCTGAGCAATTCTTGGCAGCCCTGATAAATTTCAAATACCTTACTCCATTCATTCCGTAGTCTCAAGTTCCAGGGCTTCTGCTTAGTGCTGTGTCGAGGTTGGTTTCAGCACTGCATTGAAAAGCTTGAACAAGCATTGGCACATTACAAAGGCAGAAGCCTTGACACTCCCTGCTAGATGGATTTAATAAATGTTTTGGAGATCTATAGACGTAGTGACCATACCCCCCCCCAAACACACACACACTGTCTCTCCTCAATAAATAAATGTAATAATTACATTAAATGTAACTGTTTTAGTATAAATTCCTTCTGTATGTTCCATCCATATATTTAGTTCATTTTTAAAAGGTTCAAAACAGCAGAGCACAAACATGAAAGAAGTGACGCAAATACTTAGAAAAGCTCGTATGAGGGGAACACATAAATAGTAGTATGTCTGAACTTGGGATCTTATTTGATGTGACCAAGCAAATTTCCAACAGGCCAGAGGTTTACACCACATGGACAAGTGATAATATAGCTGTGAGAAGCATGAAGTCAATAAGGAGTAATTTTTGTGTGTGATAGGTTAGCCACACAACTCTCGTTCTGAGCATGATGCATGGGAATTCAACCATGTAACTCTCATTAATGATGTACTCCTGCATATCTAAGAGCAATATGGAGCTCTGAGAATGAGTGAAAATACAGCGAGTTGTCAAAATGCATGCTCTATTTGTGTTTTAAATATTATTCTCTCCTGCAGTACCATTTGAAATAATTTCCAAAGAGTGTCAGCACTCTTCCTTGAGCTTAGGTATTTTTCTTTTTGATTACAGTATCCTTAGCTACCACTTTTACACTGATGGTATTCAACTGTTCTTATCTTTTGATAACTTTAATGACTCTGTGCCTGGCTTGACCAAGTAACCTTGTGACTTCATTTCATCTTCTGTCAGCTAAAAGCCTCAAAGACAAAAATACTTCTCTTACACAAACAAAGCATCCTCCAATTACTCAGTTCCCTCTATTTATCTTCTTGACTCAGACCTTCTGTTTGCCTCCCCTACTCATAATCTTGGCACTGTCCTTGACTCTGGATTTTCCATCTCTTCCCATATTCCATGTGGCATCATATCTTGCTTCACCACCTCTACAACATTGCCTATACATACCATTGCCATAACTCCATCTCTGTTTATGGTTTCATTTTCTCTTGATTACTATATCCTCCTTCTCTATGGCCTTCTGAACTCCTAGCCCTCCAGACTCCAGCATGTCTGGAATGCTGCTGCTTTTCCTTCTCAGACGTACAAAGATGTGTGAATCACCTCCATACTCAGAAATTCCACTTCCATCTCAGCACTTCAAGATATAATTCAAAATGACTATCCTTGGGTCAGATTCACTGCCTACACTCAGCCATGAATTATCAAGCCCTGAGTGGTGGAAAGTCAATCTGGAGTAAAGCTAAGGACACAACTGCTTGCGACATTTCCTTAATCTGTAGAGAGAAGGAACTCAGAGATGACTGGCACAGCCCAGAAAGTGAGGTGATCCAACTGGTAGGAGGATGGGTCTTAGACAATCAGGAGGTATGCTTATTTAGCATGTTTCCACAGTAGGCTCTGTTGGCAGGCTTCTGTGGAGCCTTGTTCAAAATTTAAAGCTGCTGACTCCTGGAGGTACTGCTACCTGCTTGGAAGTAGATTAAGACCCTTGTCGTAAAATCTGTCTTGGACTATCTCCAGCCTTACAGACCTGATATGCTTCCAATTCCCTTTACTCATCTAGCACTCGGTTCTCTTTAACAGTCCAGACGCTGCTCGTGGGAGAATCTTCTCTGCAGTTCCAGCTCTCTGGAACAGCCTTCTTGCAAAATTGTGTTGTATGTGTTGTGTTGAATGAATAGCATCCTCACTGCAAACGTGGTTTTTGGTTTGTTGCATGACTTCAGGTAAAATTAATGAGTTTATTCTCATCTAGTTGGACTGGAATTCACGTAGCATTAATGGGAGTGAGGCATGTATTGAGATGAAAATGAACTCTAGCGTGTTTCTGGTTGTTTGCTTCAAAAAGTATTCCTTTTGTTTCTGTATATATTGTGATATTTTTGATTTTGTACAAACGGATTACAGAGAGGATGATGAAGTTCCTGTAGCTGAGCAAAAATATTCTTATCACAAGAAACTCTCACCAAAATAATCACATTTTTGCAAGGAAGTGAAACACTATTCAGACTTTTTTCAACATTTTTTTTCATAAAACAAAAGACAGCTGCCTTTTGAAAGCTGGGAAACTGTCATTTTAATACAAAGTGGATTTTGATGAATTGTCTTAGCTTTTTTTAGTTTCACATATAGCATTAATGGTGAAAAATGAAAATATTAAATTCCTCGCCATTCTTGTCTTCATTGTTTCAGTTCCTTGTTTGACTCTGCTGGGTCATCATTTGTGGAATGTAGCTCTCTCCTTTTTCTTGTTCAGGATCCCTTTTGTAAAATTCATATTTTTATTTTCTTGATTTCTATTTAGGTCAGGTCTGAAATGTTATCAAATAAACAAGGCCCTTTGTTTTTGATTTTCATTTTGTTTTAAAATTTCCTGGGAACTTATCAGTGTCTGTTACAAACATTAAAAAACAGGTGAAAATCAGTGCCAGAAATTAACTTCACAGTTTTCTGGGTAAATATCAGCATTATTATTGGGAGACCAGAGGACAGAAAAAAAGCAACAAATAGGGAAAAGTAAAAGTATTGAAAGTAAAAGCAATTTAATGCTGTGGTTTATTTCATTAACTGTACATTAACATTATGTATACGTATGCACATGCATTGGTATGTGTGTGTATTTCACTACATTGTCCTACTTTAACAGACAGTCTCACATTTGCACTTAGATTAATTTATTATTAGCATAAACACATCTCTCTATTAATATATTGGATTTTCTTAACATAATCAGTATTTTCATGTATTTGAGTGGTCCAAAATTCAGGTGAAAATCAGTATAAAATGAATAATAGCTTTTGTAAAACCCCAGAATTTTTTTGTAAAAATCAGTAAAAACTGAAAACAAAGCCTTAAAAATACATACGTGAGGGTTTATTTCTATAAGAAGAATGACTTCATAAACATAATGTGTTGTACCAAATGTTATATCGATTATTACTTTCTTTTATCTGAATACCAATGTAAATATCTGCATAAAAGAGTTAATGTGTTTTTCACAAGGCAGCTTTATTTTTGTGCGCTCATCCTTCTTCCGACTCCACTTCCATTTGGGATTGTGCACTTGTGGGGTGTGTAACTGAGAGCTGTCCACTCTCACTGAGAAGTGTAAATGAATTGAATAATAATGTATGAACCTTAAAAAGGCATTTTGCCCTAGTGCACAGAAACCCTGTGTAACTAGAGCATATAATTTTAAATGAGCCAGGCCATGAGAATGCCGCAATGGATGTGATGTCAACAGGAGCTCATAATTCATGCATATGAATTACATCTGAATATCCGGAAATCTCTCTGACACTGAGTTCTATTACATTGTGGAATAGTTTCCCTTGGGAAATAATAGAAGTCTCAAGACTTTAGTTGTTTAAAACCAGCCAGATCACTAAAAGAAGGTTCAGCTCTTTGCCTGATCACAATCTTTTTTAAAAATGAATTCATTTCTTTGGAAATGTGCCAGCCTGACAGCCTAGGAGACTGAAGTCCTCGTGTCATTCACAGAACAGAAATAGCAAAGGTGGTTGTAGTGCAAGCTTCCTATGCTGTCCCTGTAATATAACTCACCTTCTTGGTGAATATGGTCGGGTCTACAATAGAAGTGCTTTGCTGTTATAGCTATACCGGTAAAGTGTTCCTATTGTGGATGCAACTTATATGGGCAAAGCTATGCTTTTGCCAGTATAGTTTATTCCAGCTCCTCCCAAGTCATACATGCTATGCTGGCCAAAGTCCCCACTGAAGTCATTTGGGAATCTCTTCATTGAAGTTCTTTGGATTAGGCAAGGGGTAGTCAATAGGCAGATCATGGGACAAATGCAGACCACCAGATGCTTTTGAACGAACCACAAAATCTTTTTATTTACTTATTATTACATTATTGTTATTGTGGTGTGAAAAAGGTTTCTTTGGAGTCTGGACCTTGACTGTACCTTGACCAAGAAATTTGGACCTTGACAAAAAAAATAATTGATTACTCCTGGCTAGGCCATCAGTCCTTGGGTTTTGTCCGAGTCTGTCAACAAGAATGCCAATTAAGGATAATTATGGTATTTTGCGGGTGGGGAAGACAAGAGGGGAGAGGAATTAGCCTGAGAATACCAACATGTTTCACTTAGCCCACCAAATAGCCATAAACTACTTATGACTTTCTGTGTGGCTTCAGCTTTCAGTAGCCATTTATCTATGAATGCAGCATTCTAAAATTTCCATTTTTGTAACAAATAAACTATGTAATTCACATGCTTTGGCTTTCATTAAAAAAGTAAACATGAGAGGGGTAAGGATAAAGCACTATTCAATAAGTCTGGTTTATAGTACTGTAAGGGAAAAAAAGTGAATATTTTAAGTAAAAATACTGAGGTGGCTGCAGCTTCCAATAGCTTCTCTCCTACACCTAAGCCTTTATTTTGAATGTTCAAATGGTTTTTCTTCAAAAAAGTTAACTGAAAGAATTGCAAATGCACTGATTTGGGTCAAGCAAAGAAGGAGGATGTTGGAAAAGTGCTGTTTCTGGATCAGCATGTTCAGAGGATGATGTCCAGGAATATTTTGTTAAAATATATTTGGATGGTATTGTTTAACATGTGCTTTTCATTTCCTATTGAAATAACACAAAAGGCATTTTAAGTGACTTCAGACCTTTGCCAGATCCAAAAAGATTGGCTTTCTGGTTGAATAGCAAAAGACTATTGGAAAAAGTATCCAAAGGCCATGGAACCTCAGTTATACCTGTGCAACCTCACTGAAGTCAATGGCATTGTGTGCATGTAACTGATGGCAAAATTTGACTCATGAGCTTGTCCTATGGTTGAGGTAAAATTGAAAGGGTATCTTTATTACTAAAACATAAAACCATATATAACCAGAAGGTGTGATAGCAGAAAAATGTTTGTAGTTGATGGCCCAAGTTCAGCAATATATGTAAGCATGTGCCTAAGTCCACGGCTATTCAGCAAAGAACTTAAGTTAAACATAGCTTAAGTATGGTACTTCGCTGAATAGAGGTCTATAAATGTATGTATGCCATTGTGCATTTAGATAGGACAGCGTTTATCTGCTTTACCCCCAGATGACTGAAATTGTTTTTTTTTTAAAAATCATGGTAGCCAGTACTACAGCACTGACTTGTCTGTGGCATCTGAACCTCAGTTTTCAGACTGGTGCACAAGCAGTCCTTGTCTCCCAGCTATATTACGCCTAATGTATGCACAAGATCATTTAAACTTCATTTTATTCAGTTGAATTATAATTGTTGGAATAAATAGTGCTGTGACTGGCGCCCATCAGTCTCTGCCTAAGCAGAGAACTACACCCCCATGTAAAAGCTCCATACAAGGCCCTGTGTAGCACTTAAGCCTTTAGTGTTTTGTGGGCCTTATTCCGGGGGGGATTTCATTGATTGAGAACAGATAAAACAGTATCTCTCAACCTTTCCAGACTACTATTCCCCTTTCAGGAGTCTGATTTGTCTTGCATATCCTCAGTTTCACCTCACTTAAAAACTACTTGCTTACAAAATCAAACATAAAAATCCGAAAGTGTCACAACACACTATTACTGAAAAATTGCTTACTTACTCATTTTACCATATAATTATAAATCAATTGGAATATAAATATTGTACTTAGTATATAGAGCAGTATAAACAACTTATTGTCTGTATGACCTTTTTGTTTGCACTGACTTCACTAGTGATTTTTATGTAGACATTTTTAAAACTAGGGAAATATATAGATGAGTTGATGTACCCCCTGGAAGATCTCTGCATACCCCCCAAGGGTACATGTACCCCTGCTTGAAAACCACCACAATCGAAGCAGCAGCAATCATTCTCCCCTCTGTTCACAGAATGTTTCTAGCCAAGCAACAGAAATTCCAAGAATGTTCCGAAATTTGATTTTTCTTAACTCAAAGATTTATAATGGCAATAAAGCCCTTCCTTAATGTCCCCTTGTCTGGGGGAGTTGTTTGGCTTCACCCCAGATGCGTCATTTCCACAGCCAGGCCTTCACTCACAGAGAAAGGACTGCTATGGTAGGCTTTTTTCCTATAATACAATGCAACAGCCTGCTTGAAATGGTTGCAGCTGTTTAAGAGCTCTCACTTGAGATTTTTAATATAGGAAACACAGTGATAATCTGTAATCTCTTATGGGAAAGTCCTGCAGAATTACATGGGCATGAAACCAGTAATGTTCTATAGAAATTAGAATAGTTCTTTTAAAAAACTGAATTAATTAGATAATGCTAATCTTTCCACTGATTTTTAATCATCCTATAGAATTTAATAGAGAACAATTTTCTATAGAAAAATCCTCATCTTCTAGTAATTTGTATAGAAATTTTCCCTAAGGGTTGATCACTTAATCATATAGCACTGAGGGTATTTGCCTGTGTTTGTCAGGCAAAGTTATCAGTTACCCTTTCTCATATACAGAGTGCTTTAGCCATATAAAAAACTGGATTGCATGGGAAGGGGAGGAGCATTGCAGAGATCCCCTATCATTACATAGAAGTTGTGAGGTGCAGTTCCTATGGGATCAGTGGGATGCTGGAGCTGTCCATGCAGGACCCTATGCCATTGGTGGCTCTGACTCCAATACCTGTGGCTGTGAGGGCAGGGGGAACATGATCTCTCCCACTATGGCCAAGGTACCTGTATTGTGTAAGCAAAGCTGTAATACCACACCAAGACAGTAAAGGGTCGAAATATGACTCAGAATTACACAGGGCTCTTTGGACGTGACACATTTCAGTTATAATAAACTAGTGTCTTGTTTTTGAATGTCTAAGGGAGATATGAAAAACTGAAAGAAGTGAAAGTTATCCCTTTCTTTGCAAAGTGACAACTAGAATTAATTCTGAGTAGACAGGAAATGCTGATCCAGAATATGAGTCTCACAGTAGAAAATATTAGCTAACGAATTCTGCATTAGAGCAAGACTCTCAATTACTTCAGTCGGCGTAAAACAAAGCCCTTAGTGGGTAAAGGAGGGGAAACATTTGACCGTATGTAACTTAGCAGTGATTTATGATGATTCATGGGCGTTTCACCAGGGATAAATAGCTGGAGGCCTGGAAAGAGCCACTTTGACTAACAGTTTTGGAGGTGGTTTTGTAAAGCCTTCAGGGCAGGGACTGTCTCTTGCTGTGTATTTATACAGCACCTAGCATCGCTGAGTCCTGGTCTTGATCACAGTCATTATAAAAAAAGATAGTTATTCTTTGCCAGTACATAGTTTAAACCCAGAAAGGCTGTATTCTTTACCAGTTGGGAAGGCTGATGTGCTGAAAATAGCCTTCATTTACTGATAAGCAGTGAAAGCATGAGTGGCGGGTATAACAGGCCAGGGAAGGCTAAACTGCCACTGATTCACAACCGGACACCTCTTCCCCTCTCTGCTCTACCCCTCCCCCAAGGCCCATACCACCTGCTGCTACCTGCCTGGTAAGTCTTCCTCCTCTCCTCCACTCCACCCCCTTCTCTCCAGAGGTCCTAGCCGCTCGCAGCATCCCTCCTCACTCCCCTTCCTTGTGGGGCGGGAGACTGAGGAGACCAGTGGCGGGCGGGGGGTGAGGAGGCGAGGACGTGGGTCTTGCTGTGGGTGGAGGAATGAGGAGGGGAGTGGCGGGCAGGCAGGCGTGTGAGGAGGGGAGCAGTGGGCAGGTGCGGGAGTGAGGAGGGGAGCAATGGGCAGGCAGAGGGTGAAGAGGTGAGTGTGGGTGGGCAGGGGGGTGAGGGGGCAAGTGGTGGTCTGGCAGGTGTCTCACTGCAGGCAGGGGGGCTCTGTTGGGAGAGTGAGGAAGTAAACAGCAGGCAGGCGGGGGGCTGAGGAGGTGGGTGGAGGTCTCGCAGCTGGTGGAAGAGTGAAGAGGGACACAGTGAGCCAGTGGCAGGCGAGGGCGTCTTGCAGTTGGGGGGGGGGGTATTTGTCAGGGGAGTGAGGAGGGACGTGGAAAATGGCAGGAAGAGGGGGTCTCGTGGCATGGGAGCACGAGGAGGGATGAGGCAGGGGAGTGTCGCTGGAGGTGGGGGTGTGAGGAGGGACTTGGTGGCGGGGGGGCTGAGCGGGGAGGGAGCCGAGCAGAAGGAGGGTGGGGATGGAGTCTGGTTGGAGCCAAGGGTGGAGGAGGCGGAACAGGGAGCTAGCCACCCCCAGGGGAAGCTTCACCAGCCACCCGTGCCTGAAAGGATCAATGGAACTATATTCAGTTTAATGAGACACAGTTATCCCTGGTGTCACTTGCATTTAAATCAATGTGCAATGGGCAACTTGAGTCTACTAGAAACCTGAATGGTTCCTATTCAACACTACTTTGCATTAGTGGCATTCTTGAAGTCCTGAAGCTGATGATCTAGCACTTTGCCTGCCTCTTCGTAGACCATGGACGTTCATATCGATCTTCTGGAAGTCTTGGGGCTGTTTTTGTGTAGTACAGATGAACCAATTTTTGTAACAAAGGAGTCTCTTCAGTTTTTTCACAGTTCACTTTGGGTATTAAACTCCACTGCACCAGGGACTCCTACTGGGTTAATAATCAAAGATAGTAGATACTAATTTACTTCCAGAAAACTTATTCAAACCTCCCTGGAAATGTAACATCTCCCTGTTATGAAGTAGCCACTAGCGAAGAGAAGGAAGTTCAGTTTGATAGGCTGAGGGTAGTGCGCTGAAGTGAGTCTGGTGTTAGTATATTAAGTTAGATTGTATGCAGCCCTGCATTCTGTCTCAGAAAGTGCCTTTCTAAATTACTTCCCCTTTATCTACATGGAAGTTCCTCATCTCTCTCTGTCTCTCAAGAGCTCTGGGTAAGCTCGAAAGCTTGTCTCTCTCACCAACAGAAGTTGGTCCAATAAAAGATATTACCTCACCCGCCTTGTTTCTCTCTCACTCACACACACACAAGCCAGCTGGTGACCGGAAGGTAGGAGAGAAGAGTGCATTCTCTGCTAGCCAGCATAAAGAGAGAGAATCTGACTTCATTGTCTCACTGAAAATGACAAAGGAAATGTCCAGTATTGAAAGCATGCTTGCACCTTGTGTCTTTGTTCCAACTTTCACCAGACTGGTTTGTTTTGACTATTTCTTCCCAACATCATTTCTTTGTTATTTTCAGTGAGATTTGACCTTAGTCCTTCTGTTGTAGGGAAAACTCCCTTACTAGCTCCCTTTCTCTGGCCCTGGAAAGAGAGAGAGAGTGTATTTATGCAAGTGAAAGGGACGCAGTTCCGAGCAGTACTCTCCCTTTGTTTATATTTTGTCTGTAAGGATTTTGCTACAGAACCATCCCTCAGTGCCCATCTGCACAGGGACTTGCTCCTTATGGGGGCCTCTGGGCTCTACTGCAGTTGAACTCACTATACAAGTAACTCCCATTGGAATTAATGAGATTTACTCTTATTTTATGAGAATAGTGCCCCAGGATTGTATGAGAGACTTAATGTAAGATTGTGCCTCACTTGCTGGCATCACATGACACTGTCATGGGGAGAGCCTCTTCTTCAGTGAGGAGTGGACACGTGGGGCAGAGAATGCCCTCAGCTCTACCCTTCCAACATGCTGGCAATCACAGCTGAGCCAGTGTGGCCCAAGAAGTAATCAGTTACTCTGGTAGATGCTGGAGGAAAGCGAAAGCTAGGAAGAGAATTGTGTCTGTCAGAGTCATAGTTCCATCCCCGATCTGCTCAAAGCCCTGGGGCAGTGTAGCTACAAGCTTCCCCTTGCCATGGGTCTGGGAGTAAACTCACAATTTAGCCCTTAATTTGAGCCTGATTTTGATTGCTGTTGTGACTTTATCTCACCTCTCACAACATTTGGCCTTTTACCTAAAGCTCCCACTCCTACGCTCAAGTAATTACTCTCATTTGTAAAAAAAATAAGTTTCTAGCCCTCGTTGAGGGAAAAACTTGTTGAAATTGTTACCCACAAAGGCTCAAAAGCTAGAAGGCAAATACAAGAACCCCAGGCTACTTTTTTTTTATTATCTTTTTTTTTTAAGCTAGTCAGATGATCTTTTGGAGTCTGACTCATGAATGTTTGAGGCTGGCAGTAGTGCACTGTGAGTGAATTATTAGGCCTCTAGTGTCTGTAATGAGGCCCTTAATTTAGACGGAAACTGCTATACAAATGGTTAGTATATATATTTATGAAAATTAAACCTATTTTCAGCATACTTATATAATGTGACTGGATATATTTTTGAAACCTGGAGGTAATACTGACCTCAACAATTGTTCTAAACAGATTTTTATGATCATTTACATATTCTATCTATTGTGAGGAATGCTTTAACACTAAAAACTACTTCTAAATGTCAGAAAACATTAAATCAGAAGAGATATTTGAAATTGACTCCAGGTCTCTCATATAGTCAGGGGCGGCTCTAGACATTTTGCCGCCCCAAGCACGGCGTCATGCCGAGGGGTGCTCTGCTGCTCACCGGTCCTGCAGCTCCGGTGGACCTCCCGCAGGCAAACACCAAAGGCATCCTGCCTGCCGCCCTCCCGGCGACCGGCAGAGCGCCCCCTGTGGCATGCCGCCCCAAGTACGCACTTGGCATGCTGGGGCCTGGAGCCACCCCTGCATATAGTGCAGCTACCTGTCCAAACTATGTATCTAAGAGTGTAGCTACAAGGAGTTTGAATAATAGAATATCAGGGTTGGAAGTGACCTCAGGAGGTCATCTAGTCCAGCCCCCTGCTCAAAGCAGGACCAATCCCAAACTAAATCATACCAGCTAGGGCTTTGTCAAGCCTGACCTTAAAAACCTCTAAGGAAGGAGATTCCACCACCTCCCTAGGTAACCTGTTCCAGTGCTTACCCACCTAGTGAAACAGTGTTTCCTAATATCCAACCTAAACTTCCTCCACTGCAACCAGAGACCATTGCTTCTTATTCTGTCATCTGCCACCACTGAGAACAGCCTAGCTCCAACCTCTTTGGAACCCCCCTTCAGGTAGTTGAAAGCAGCTATCAAATCCCCCCTCATTCTTCTCTTCTGCAGACTAAACAATCTCAGTTCCCTCAGCCTGTTTTCATAAGTCATGTGCTCCAACCCCCTAATCATTTTTGTTGCCCTCTGCTGAACTCTTTCCAATGTTTCCACATCCTTGTAGTGTGGCGCTCAAAACTGGACACAGTACAATGTCGAATGGAGGGGAATGATCATGTCCCTCCATCTGCTGGCAATGCCCCTACTTATACAGTTTGTTCTTTTAATGAAGCATTTCTTTACTAGACAGAACAGACTGCAGCTGTTAGGCTATGGACAGCAAGTGCAAAATACTCACTGTAGCTGTGTTGCACATGCAAAGTACAGTCATATGAGGAGTGATCTAACCTTGCAAATTTGACTTTGCAAATATCTCAAACTACTGCATTTTTGGCATTTGTGGAATTTGTTAGAATTTTGAGATTTTATTTCCCTATAATTTAAACTTAAATTGTTTTTAAGGGCAATTTAATTGTTTTTAAACATTTTTCTTCTATCTGCATGCAGAGCTGTGCTATGTGTTAGAATAAATCTGTGCTGACCAAGTACCCTGGGTTAAAGATCTGTATACTGTGTTTATTTTTTCCATGTGCAAGACTGTAAAATTCTTCAGGGAGGGACAGTCTGTATTTTGTGTTTTGTAGGGTGCTGAGCAAATTGTGCTTTACACATAATAAAGAAAATAATTTTCTCTACTGCTGTGCAGCTTTTATCACACTCTCCGTGTTTTTCTCTATTCCATTTCTCACCCTCTTTTTACTAGATTTTTCTTCTCTTTCCCTTTCTGCCCTTTTTTATTCTCTTCTAACTAGAATTCAAACTCAGTAACAAGGAAGCTTCTATTAAATTTTCAAATACAGGCTGTGTGGGAGTGTTTGTTATTAAGCAATCCTACTTTGTTCATTCCTAGATCCGACTCCATTGTTATGGTTTTGTCCTCCCTGACACAGCTGCTGATGTTGGTGCAGTATTCCACGGGAATGTCTGACAGTGTTGCTGTAGCTGTGCTAGGACTACAACACAGATACTAGTGTGTGCATGGGTACATACAAGGGGTAGGACTATTTCTGACAGGCTGCGGAACCATGGTGGCAGGAGACCCTGTGCTGGGAGAGGAGTAGTGTATACGCTTAGTCCACTCCTTACTCCTCCTTTGCACACCACATTAGGCATCAGCATAAGTGGAGCATCCATCTCTGTCTCATGGGCAGGGCTGCTGCTCAGGGAGGATAGGTGGAAACAAAGCCAGGAGCTGGCTGACTGAGCTACCTGAGCAGCTGTTTAAAACGGTTCCTGGTGTTTCCACACAGCAGCAGCAGAGGGCATCTGAAATTCCCACCCTATGTTGTTCTTCCTTGCCACCCAGCATTATACCAGTTGGGAGGGGGAAGTCTGGATCTCAGGCAGAGAGAGAGAAAGACCCAGACTGCATCTGCACTAAGTGCTCCCTTTCTGGCACCTGCTGAACCTCCAAATCCGCCTCTTCGGGGGACAGAAAAGGCAGGAGGACACTGCTTCCTCCTCACTGCCAGCCAAGAGGAAAGGAAGCAGCCCTGCTCTTGAAAAGGGGACTAGAGGAAAAGATCCCCTGCTGCCGCACTCTCCTTCTCTCCCTTGGCCAGTTGAGAGAGGAAGAGAATCCCCCAGTGTCTGCAGAGAGAGCAATCTGGACTAGTGGATGTGGGTCTCAGGTGAGATATGTGTGTAATAGGGAGCCTGGGTAAGACTACATTTTGGGTGAGGGTGCAAAATTGTTGTTTTATGTATCTATATGTATCTATCTATCTATACACTATCCGTAGCACTCGGGCAGGCGGGTCTAGGCCCACTTATAACTACAAGCCTGTACCCTCAGTTAAGGGGGAAGAACCACTAGCCCAGGCTACAATTGATTTCTGTGGACAACAAATGAAAAAAAGAGCAGGAGTGAGGTCAAAGGTAAAAAAAATCAGGGAACCAGAAGGGCACACTGAGCAGAGAAACCCCGACAGCACCCATGCTCCTCAAAGGTGTCTAGGCAGTCAGTGGGGACTGCACAGAGGAGCTTTGCCTGGAGACATGACTGAACAAGGGAATGGACATAAACTCAACGGTCGCAGAGCACCCCCCAATCCAGCTTCCTCCTCCTGGAATGATGGATGGCCATCTTGGCCAGCGCCAGGAGGAGGCTGACAAGGAGGTCCTGTGGCTTTGTGTGGCCACAGATGGGTATGCATAAATGAGAAGGTGTGTGAAGAAGTGCAGCCAGAACTCAGTAAGAGGTTCTGGAGGATCCGGAAGAGAGGTTGCAATGTGATGCACCCTACATAGATATACGCCAGCTTCTTCTTCTCACCACAAAAGGAACAGGTGTAAATGGAGTTTGTGAGCCACACCAGGTATATTCCCATGCTCATGGCTCCATGGAGGAGTGGCCAGCTAATATTCCTGGTGGGCTGTGGAGCCAGAGTGGAATACAGGCTGGCCCATCAGAGTTCCTCACTTTCCTGGGGTGGCAGCAGGTCCTGCCACTTAGTGTCAGGGTGGGACACAAAAGCAAGAAAATAGATGGTCTGAACCATGATAATGTACAGATATTCTCCAGGCCTGGTTTGGAGGCAGACCAGCTGGACATGGTGCAGTCAGCTCAGGTGACATGTTAGGAGCAGCTGAGGAGAGAAGCGGGAGGCAGGGCTGCCCTCACCTCCTGGAGGACACAACAGGGCAGAGCACTGTGGCGTCCACCCAGTACCTCTGATCATAGTCCGGGGGGGTCTCTGAGTCTGGTAGTACCAGCCAGGATCAACCTCTGGAGCAACAAGGGGGACACCACCACCTGCACCACCACCACCTGCACACCACCTACGAGGAGGTTTATGTAGTCAGGGGCTGCTATGGACCTGGTCACTGAAACTACCTTTCAGGTTCTGAAGAGGTCCTGGTAAAAGAACAGCAGCTCAGAGGGGTTTGGGGAAGACCTCTTAGGTGGCAATAAAAGAGTTTCTGGTTTGTATTGTAGGCAGCGGAGGAAGACATGTGCTAGCATGCTGCATGCCGGACTATCTGCACTGTAAAGGAGTCTCTGCGGAGCATGAAGGTGGAAGGCATGAACCGGTCCCTGTCCCGCCTCCCATGGGGGTGGCTTAGGACATCCTCAGAGACCAAGTGCAATCCCGACCAGAAAAATTCCAGGGTCTTCTTCTGGAGGCTGTCCAGGGTCCCTGGGATAGGTTC
Organism: Chelonoidis abingdonii; assembly: GCF_003597395.2. Classification (NCBI taxonomy): domain Eukaryota; kingdom Metazoa; phylum Chordata; order Testudines; family Testudinidae; genus Chelonoidis; species Chelonoidis abingdonii. Next base: position 223,429,993 of record NC_133770.1, on the reverse strand, counting down.
AGGGTGTTGAACAGTGCCACAGTATGGACAGGACCAGCTGATTGACACCAATGTCCTGCCACAAAAGTAAGGGTACGGGAGCAGCCCCATCCACTTCCACAACCAGTCAGACACCCTAGCCTCTAGATTGATGCAATTCTCCAGAGATCAGTGGCGAAAGGTACATGCCCAGATAAAGCCATAGACCTGCACTCCACTGGATTACACAGATCGCAGGTGGGAGGGAGTCTGCCTGCCAGCTGACCTCACATCAGGCAAGAGCTCTTGACTCAGTTGACTGCAGTGGGAGAGGCCGTCAAATAGAGGGCTTGGCAAGCTTTCGCCTGCACCAGGTCTCTCAGGTCCTGGGCCATGAGGAACATGTCATCAGTGTACACTAGCGGAACCATCCAAAAGTCCTGTTCCTCAAGCAGCAGCCCTCCTCTTGTGGAGGAGACAAAGGAAGGGCTCGATAGCAATTATATAGGGCTATCCAGACAATAGGGCAGCCCTGACAAACCCCTTGACTGAAGGTGATAGGTTTGGTCAAACCCCAGGTGAGCTTGACCACTCCACAGAGGCGTACAGCACCTGGAGAAACCCTGAAGCCAAAAGCCCACAGGATGCCCATGAGATACCTGTAATCCATCCAGTCAAACACCTTCTCCTGCCTGCAGGGACAGAAGGATGAATGACAGACCATCCCTACGTGCTAGATGGACCAGATAGAGATTATCGAAGATGGTCTGGCCCTGGATGGTGTGGTCTCATCGGGATGGATCACATCCACCAGCACAGGCTGCAGCGAGATGGCTTTTGCTACAACTTTGTTGTCCATACTGAAGGGCAAAACAAGGGCACCAATTCTTTAGGTCACAGAGGTCTCCGTTTTTAGGCAGCAGGGCAAGCATTGCCCACCTGAGTGAGAGAGGGAGAACTCTGCTCCCCACGGACCCGGCTCACAGTGGCACGATCTGGGCTAAGGACAGAATGCAGTGAAACTCCATGATCAGCCCTTTGATGCCCCGAGATTTGTTGGTGGGCATCAAACAGAGGGCTTCCAAGAACTCAGCCAGAGTGAGGGGTTGCTCTAACCTTTCCTGGTTGCCTTTGCTGACTGTAATGAGTTCGTCCCACATGACCCCACAGGAATCATTGTCAGTCGGATCCAGGGAAAAGAGGCTGGCATAGAAGGCCCTGGCCCTTCCACACATCTCCACCAGATCTATGAGAGGGGTGCTAGCCTCCACTAGGAGACAGGTAATACACTTTTTGGCACTCCTATTTTTCTCTGGATGTAGAAGAATGAGGGGCCGCAATCGTTCTCCCAAGGGAGCTGGGTGCGGGATTGAATGAAGGTTCCCTGGGCCTGATGGTGATAGAGAACTCAGAGCATGTTCCGCTTCTCCTAACGCTCTCTGCAGAGGGATGGATCCCCAGGGTAAGATGTCAGTCACCTTTCCAGCTCCAAAATCTCATGCTCCAACTGGTCTAACATTGCATCCTTCCTCCGGCTTTGACCCTGGGACCAAAGTGGTGGGAAAAGGGAAAAGGTTTCAGAATGGAGGAGTAAGCAATAGTAAATCCCTTGTATATTTCTGAAAGCCTGGGCATGTTTCCAAGACTCTACTGCCTTAGCCATAATGGCTTTCTTCAGGGAAAGAGAAAGAAGACAGCTGTAATATGTCTGACCTTATTCTATCCAGCAACTTCACTAGCATTGAGTAAAGTACAGTGCTTCCTTTGAAAAGAAGTGTGTGTTTTAGAATGATTTTTTTCTGGAAGTCTCTGTTTTGTACCACAGTTCCCTCAGATCCTCTCTACCCATCCTGATTCCTATAATGAGGAACTACTCTCCTTGACAAAGACAGGCACATTGTTTTTATCCAGGTTCCTCAACATTATTATAAGAGAGAGCTTTTGCCATGTATTGGTAAGGAAGGGAACTGTGCCTGGGACTGAAGTGTGGAGTAGAAAAGCAGATGTGTGTGGACTGCCAGAGGAATCACTGACTGATTCTTGTGCAGTTTGGGTTCGGGGAACTGAGACCAGATAAGACAAAGCAAGTATAACTGATACTGTGCCAAATCCTGAGCACTGCTGAGCACTTGCAACTCCCATAGCAGTTAGTGGGCAGTCTCTCAAAGGAAATTATAGGGGCTTTGTACCTCTCAGGATTTGTGCCTAGTGCTTTTGATTTTTGTGCACTACGTTTGATTTCTCTCCTTTCAAACTGAACATGAGGAACAAACAGAAGTGAACTGCTTGGGAAGAAACTGGCTATGCCTTTTTTGTGTTACATTTCACCTCTTTGTTTTTGCTTGGCTGCAAAAGGAAAAGCTTAGGTATAATTTAAATGATTTTCTGAGAAGGGGGTGGGAGGGAGCTGAGAACAATGTGCACCATCTAGTGCCTTAGTATGGAACTTCAATTTATGAAGAATGGTAAGACAGGAATGCGACAACAGGCTACTGCAACTATCGCAATTAACTTGATGGACTTTGGAGTTTGTACAGCATTTATGTGGCTGATCAAGAAACGCCAAAATAGATGCAGTTTGTGACCACAAACATGGATACGAAGATCACTAGCTATCTATCAAAATTAAAGACACATGAAATTAATTCCATTATTAGTAAAACTTATTCTGTAGTTAAGGTTGTAAACACATTTCCATTCTCAACTCATACTTTCATTCATTGACAGTTGGGGTTGCATAAAGTTGTGACCTTTTTTGTGAAATTTTCCAGATTTGTTTTATTCACTTACATGCCCTGAAATTTTAAGTTTTCATGAAATTTCTCAAAAATGTTAACTGGCTTTGAAACGATGTCTTATTATTTCAGTGTTGCATGTTGCTATAATGAAAACAGATTTGCTCAGATGTAGGTATGCTTTGGCATCAACATTTTACTAAAACAGGACCCAGTTTTGAACTGGAATTCACAATGAATTGTGAAAGTTTCATATTTTGCTTATGTTGAATTTCTTTGAAAACAATTCACACAACTATACTCAGAACTGTCTCAAAGGACAAAGTTGTTTTTCATTTTGTGGGACTAAATTTGTTGAGTAGTTTTTCAGTTATAGTAAATATATTATAGTGCTAACTGTTGAAGTTACCAGTTTGTGCATGAATATAACAGATAACTTTACGTTACTAATTTTGGGGAGATACTGCGCATGCTCAACAATTGGGTGAACCACCGTGGACATTGATTTCCATAAATTTAGCTCTTTATTCTGCATGTGAGTTATCTATGAACAGACATTAATGTTTATGAATGTGTTCATTATTTAAAATTATTCATGAATGATTTTATATGGACGTATGTCAGCCTGCGTATTGCTGAGAAACAGTTTGCCACCACTCTTTCTTCAAATAATAACTATATGTAGTTTGATGCTTACACTGTGTGATTGCTCACTTAAGAAACATGACATTGTTTGTTTCCTGGCTGGATGAGTCCCAGACCCACAAAGAGTTTTCAAGATGGTAATGCAAAACTTCTGGCATGAATGCTCATGTGAATACATATTTGCCAGAGTGTTTGTGACACTTTCTCATAACCATTGTTCATAAAAAGCAAATAAAAGGGGATGCAAATATTGTCAAAACAGATTTGTGTTGTTTATTCAAACAAATGTCCTCAAATTACCCCTATGTGTAGATCAGCTCAGTAAGTAATTCAGGCAAGTTTTGCATAACTCAGCTATTGTGCTGAACATGTCAAATTTCTTTCCCCAAAGCCTGAGGAGGTGCCTATGGGACAGTCCATTTCCCTGTCCAGTGAGCACCTTTCTAGGATGGGTACTAAGAGAACTGCCCACTTCCTTCCTCTGGTGTTTCTTTTTGGAAAACTTAATTTTGCCTTCTCTAGCTTATGTGTGAGTAAGGGCAGGTCTGCACTACAGACTGCATTGCTCAGGGGTGTGAAAAATCCACACCCCTGAATGATGTAGTTTTACCAACCTTAACCCACCGTGTAGGTAGCGCTATGTCCGCAGGAGAACTTCTCCCATCCACATAGCTACCATCTCTTGCAGAGGTGATTTAACTACACCAATGAGAGAGTTCTTTCCCATTGTCATAGGAGCATCTTTATTTAAGCACTGTAGCAGCACAGCTGCATCAATGCAGCTGTGCCGACACAGCATTTTTAGTGTAGACCTGCCCTAAAGTCTCACTCTGAACACTGAATTCCATAAGAGTTTGCACTGTAGCTAGCACATTTTCAAAATTTGCTTTTATTGTCCATTTTGTATGGGAACAAACTGTTGGGTCAGATTCACTCAGCCAGGCACAGAGAGATGCCATGTACGAGAGCCCTGGTAGCTGTTATTTGCAGCGCTACCACTCCTCTAAGGAATTCCAGGGGAGGAAGTTTCAAGCTCTGTGAAAGGTGCTGGCTTGTGCCCAGTCCACAAAGGACCCACTGCCACATCCGGAGTCTCTTTCCAGGCACAGTTTTATTTTCCAAACATAGCTCATCCTGCTCTACAGCTCCAACGAGATTTTCCCCTTTGCCTTCCTCAGTCCCTCCTGCTTCAGGGTCTACTGCAGGATTCTTCTTGGCTCTTCTAACCAGCCATCACCTCCCAGGGCTCTTGAAGGCACTTTTCCCCTTCAGGTTCCCACTGTCTCTCCTCGCAGGGGACTCTGGCAGCCTCTCCCAGGCAACTTACTGCTACTACTGCTCCTGGCCCTCTTCCTTACTGATAGCCTGGCTTTTTATAGGAAACATCTGTCCTCTCCTCAGATACGCCAGATTAATGAATAGGTCTGGCTGGCCCCAGGCCTGTGGTCTTTAACAGGGCAGACCATCCTGTTACATGCCATGGTATCTCTAGGGGCCCAACCTGTAAAGGTTGCAGTAGAGATGTGATAAATCAGTGAATCACCTGGATGCCCTGACCACAGCATCTTCTCAGCCAGCACCACTCCCTTTGGAGACTGTGTTGACTGCATGTGGGCTGCCCAAAAGAGAAACTTGTGGCCATCTTGTGCCACTGAAATTTGCCTTGATGGACTTTCCACTGTCAGGGACCCTCAGCAACTCAGAGCCATTATAGGCACATCAGAGTAACTATGCCAGTGAATACACATCCATGGGCCCACTCAGTGTTCTTGATCACACTGGGAGTTTTGGACACTCAGAAATTGAATCAGGCTTCCTTCCATGGTGCACCTTTACTGGAGGAGAAAGTAAGCCATTACTGAGCTTCTTCCTTTCCCCTCTGCTGTGTTTCTGCTGCTGGTGGAGTAGAGCCCTGCTGGAAGATTCCCTTTTATTAAAAATACTACAGTATTCAGCAGTAATAGTCCAAAACTTCATAGCAACACAATTATAAAAGAAGAATACTGTAATATATAATGTAATATATCTTTATAAGGACTACTCTCAAAATATGCTTTCACTGTATGACGGAGTTCTGGCACCTGCCATCCCCATGAAGATCCTGCTTAGTGCAAAAGTCCCATTTTTGGCCTCTCCTGGAAAGATTTCAGTGCTGATGGGAGAAATAGCAGCACTGGGGTCCTCTGGAGAAAACTTGTTACTAGGAGCCAGAAGGTAAGTCAAGACCAGGGTTTGAAGCTACAGGATTGAAAGTTAAGCGAATGAAAGACCAAGCCTGGCGGGAAACGGGAACTCAGTGAAAGACTGTTAGGTTAGCCTTTGGGTGGAAACTTATTAATCACTGTGGGGCTGGGAGAGGATCTGATAGGGATCTGAGATTGCTGGGAAGCCACAAGATAGAGTTTGTGGTTGGTTTGGGTCAGAAAGGTGTGCTTCAGGGAACAGCATGGTAACCATTGAAGTCAGTGAATCTTATTCTCAGGCAGAGGTGGAGCCAAGAACAGACACAGAAAAGAGATCAATTGCTTGTCATGGGTGGGGGGGGGGGCTGCTTTTGATTCAGTGCCGCTAGAAGAGGGAATGTTTGTCCTCAAACAGCTATCTTGAAGGATCCAGCAGCATCTCATGGAATGGCATGGTATTTCTTTATGGAGCTGTGGTGGTTTTGCTGTGGCTTCATCTCGTCAGGGTCCATTCATCATTTCTTCTGTGATGAGATTTTATTGTGCAAAATGTTGCGCGTGAGTGTTTCATCATAAGACTATTAGTTGTGACGAGATGTCATCCCTAGTAATATATGTTGGGCTCTAATTTAGAGATCATAAATCCAGGCCTGAGTGTGTATACAGTATATGCTACTGGGGACAAAACATCACTGATATGATATTGCATAGTTCACTGTTGTGGACAAAATGTTGCCTGATGAACTATTGGCCTCTAGATGGTGTGGATTCAGTAAAGAGTTTTTGGCAGTGATGGCAGGTGGCATGTGTAAGCAGAGAAAAACAACACAAGAACAAATATTCATGGGTCCCAAAAGAGTCACTATTAACATTTCCATAATAATGTACATTAAATCTCACTACTGTACTTCATAACAGTAAGACTGGCACATTTCTGTAGACTTCACATCTCAGAAAATGTAGTGGCAGTTCGGCTGCACTGAACAAAATCTCTTTAAGTTGTGCAGAGAAGTCCAAAGGTGCTTTCTGAGCAGCACATGACTACAATAATGTCAGCATGTAGATGCACAGGAGCCAGTAAGTACTAGAATGTAAACTCAGAATCCTCCTGCTATATCTGTACACTGCAGATGTAAGTCCAGGTGGATAACTTCATTTTATTATTGATGTAGGGCCCAAAAGTATGCTAGGACCTTTACAAACATATGGGTAAGGCAGACAGCACAAGGCTTAACACCACTTAAGTTTCCACTAATGCTTTCTGCACAAGGATAAATTTCACCCATGTAAGAAAACAGGTCTCTGCCCTGAAGAACTCACATTCAAAGCACTTTAAAGTACTTGTTTTCAGTGGGAGCTATAGGTGCTTGATAACTTGGAAAATCAAATCGCCTGTCTAGGTGCTTAAATTGGATTTAGGTGTTTATTTTAGGCATACACTTTTGAAAAATTTAACCACTAGAGATTTTTTTAAACTGAGAACCGTGCTGGACAAATCTTGCTAGTATTATTCCAAAAAGAGAAACAAAATAATTAACTGTTAATAACTTACTTTTAAATACTGACTATCATTTATATTTTCATTAAAATAGAGTATGTTACTAAATAGAAAACATATAATATGCGTTGGGTGACTCCTATGACTTTTATTTGCCCAAATCCCGCCTACTTGATACTCAGTTTAGATTGAATTGAGGGGATCAAAGCAGACTGTGAAGAACTTCAGAAAGATCTCACAAAACTAAGTGATTGGGCAACAAAATGGCAAATGAAATTTAATGTGGATAAATGTAAATGAATGCACATTGGAAAAAATAACCCCAACATAGATACAATATGATGGGGGCTAAATTTTACTGACAATAACTCAGAAAAGCATCTTCGGAGTCCTCAGGGATTAGTTCTCTGAAAGCATGTGCCACAGAGTGTTGCAGAGGCAGTCAAAAAAGCAAACAGAAATGTTAGAAATCATAAAAAGGGGAAGAAATAAGAAGGGACAATAATTATTGTCCTTATATAAATCGATGGTACGCCACATCTCCGAATACTGTGTACAAATAGATAACTGACATAGAAAAGATTCAAGAAGGGCAACTAAAGTATCTAGGGGTTGGAACGGCCCCATAGGAGGAATTAGAGAGGCAGCTTTTCAGCTTGGAAAAGTGGACTAAGGGGGATATGAGAGGTATATAAATCATGATGATGTGGAAAAGTAGATAAGGAAAAGTTATTTACCCATAAATACAGAACTAGGGGTCACCAAATGAAATTAATAGGCAGCAAGTTTAAACAAATAAAAGGAAGTTCTTCTTCACACAGTGCACAGTCAACTTGTGGAACTCCTTACCTGAGGGGTTGTGAAGGCTAGGACTGTAACAGCATTTAAAAGAGAACTGGATAAATTCATGGAGGTTAAGTCCACTGATGGCTATTAGCCAGGATGGGTAAGAAATGTGTCCCTAAACTCTGTTTGTCAGAGGGTGGAGATGGATGGCAGGAGAGAGATCATTACTGTTAGGTTACTCCTTTGGGGCACCTGCATTGGCCCACTGTCGGCAAATAGAACTGAGCTAGCATGGACCTTTGGTCTGACCCAGAACGGCCGTTCTTATGTTCTTATGCTATGTTCTTACGTTCTCATGGATGTGTTGAGAGGTGAAGTTATGTTGGTTACTTCCAACCTCAATTGAATAAGGACCTCTACCCCAATGTGCATTTAATAGCATGTGTCCATCTTGTGTGTGAATCTTATATGGAGTTAAGACAGGGCTGGTGATGATGTAGAGGTCACCAAGTAGCAGAGGGACTCCTGAGTCATTAGCTGAGCTGATAGAGTTATTCTCCGCTATGTTGGTGGAGTCTCTGAGACTTCCTCTAGTGGCTGACTTCAACATTTATGGGAATAGGGACTTGTCTTGATCAATTTAGGACCTGGTGCAATTAATATTGGACTGTCCCAAGTGGTTTCTGGCTCAGCTCATCCACACTCTATGTTGGAGCTGCTCTAATACTGGAAAAACAGAGTTCACAAATATTTGCTCAAATTTGGAATAGCTGATCAATTTTACCACACCTACATGAGAACAAAGGTCTTTGTTATTCACTGTTTGTCATTCATTATTCTCCTAGTTGAAGTTTCATTCATCTGATGATGATCTGAAAATACCAAGGGGTGAAATCCTTGCTCCATTGAAGTCAATGGAAAAACCCTCATTGACTTCAGACTTCATTGGGGCTAGAATTTTATACCAGGTGTTTTACATGACCAGTCATGCACCACAAATAATAAATAGTTAACATTCAAAGTGAACAGTTCACCAAAAATTCCTAGGTTGGCATTTATTTGTATAAACTGTTTGTTGAATAAAAACAAATCGCAAATAAATTAGTAAAAATGGTCTTTATGTAAATGATTTGTGAACAGAAGAAAAGGTTAACCATATCTGGTAATTTATTCACAACAAATAATTCAACCAGCTGTACTCTGGATCTTGTTTTGAGGGTAGGTTTGGAGGTCAGGGGGATGAATATTATACCTTTGCGACGAGATAACTACAGTCCCCTGCGTTTTTGAGTTTGCAGGTACCTGATCTGTTGAACTAAAGGACCTACTTTATTGGTCTGCTTCCCCAAGGCTAATGGAACTATCTGGATTCACGTTACGCGAAATGAATATTATCCAGCCCAGAGACCACAATATTGATGTCCTGAAATGCACTATCCTCTCCTATTGACATAGGCCTGGTCTGCACTATGACTTTAGGTCGAATTTAGCAGCGTTACCTCGATTTAACCCTGGACCCATCCACACGACAAAGCCCTTTTTCCGACTTAAAGGACTCTTTAAATCGATTTCTTTACTCCACCTCCGACAAGAGGATTAGCACTGAAATCGGCCTTGCTGGGTCGAATTGGAGAGGTATTCGCCTCCAGGAGCTATCCCAGAGTGCTCCATTGTGACCGCTCTGGACAGCACTTTCAACTCAGATGCACTGGCCAGGTAGACAGGAAAAGGCCCGCGAACTTTTGAATTTCATTTCCTGTTTGGCCAGCGTGTTTGCAGAGCTCATCAGCATGATGTGCACATTGCCAGGGCACATTGCCTGGCCTGTACTTTGTGAGAAGTCTATGACCACGTCCCTCTCGTCACCGCGCTGCCGTCGCCTCATTGCCTGGTTTTGCGCAAAACACTTGTCTGCCGTTGCTCTGATGGAGGGAGGGGCGACTGATGACATGGATTACAGAGAATTAAAATCAACAAAAGGGGTGGCTTTGCATCAAGGAGAAACACAAACAACTGTCACGCAGAAATGCCCCCTCAAGGATTGAACTCAAAACCCTGGGTTTAGCAGGCCATTGATTTCACAAAACAAATTGGGGCAATTTATTGTTTTGATCCATCTATCTTTTTCATCTTAGGCTGGCAGCAGACAGTGCAGTACGACTGCTAGCTGTCGTCATCTCCTGGGTGCTCGGCAGAAGATGCTGCATTATGATTGCTAGCTATCATCATCTGCCAGAAGACAGTGCAGTAGGACTGCTAGCCATCGTCATCTCTTGGGTGCTCGGCAGAAAATGGGAGTGATCTGGCTGAGTCACTCCCATGTCTGCCCAGGTGCCTCTGACTGATGTCACCGAGATCGGCTAAAAGAGCACCCAGGATTATGATGACGATGGCTACCAATTGTAATGCACTGTCTGCTGCCAAAAGGCAATGAGCTGCTGCTGTGTAGCAATGCAGTCCCACGTGTGCTGGCACCCAAGAGACGTACGGTGACGGTGCCGGCTCCATGCTTGCCATGGTATGGCATCTGCTCAGGTAACCCAGGAAAAAAGGCGTGAAACGACATGCACCCAGAACCACCCCCAACACTGTTTTTGCCCCATCAGGCATTGGGATCTCAACTCAGAATCCCAATGGGCAACGGAGACTGTGGGAACTGTGGGATAGCTACTCACAGCTACCCATAGTGCAACACTCCAGAAGTCGACGCTAGCCTCAGTACTGTGAATGCAGTCCGCCGACTTAATGCACTTACAGCATTTTGTGTGGGGACACACACAATAGACTGTATAAAAACGATTTCTAAAAACCCGACTCCTATAAATTCGACCTAATTTTGTAGTGTAAACATACCCGTAGTGATCATTAAAACACTTTCTTGCCCTACTTCATTTTCACAGGTCATGATGGTATACTGATGACATACAACAGATGACAAGCATGACTGGGGTATATAGAGTTTTGAAATGCTATGCTGTGGCTGTGCTGTAGGTGAAGAAAGCTTTCTTTACCTCCCTCAGAGCACCTGAAAAATCCCAATCAGATAAACTGTTCTAGGCAGTGACAAATCTACTTATCTAATTTGTTTACATCAAAGACCAGAGTCAGGTATAGTTTTTGAGGGAATTTTAGCAGATAAGATTGCTCAGATTCAGGCTGTGTTGTGTGAGCTCTTGGTAGCTGAGGGGTAAAACCAAGGGAGGCAAGTGCATGTGTGTGTGTGTGTGTCTGTCACAGCTATCCTCCTTTGGTGGAAGCAGAAAGAAAGATCCACACTGTAGTCCCCTCGATGTGGGACGTGCCACTCCTGTTCTTTCGACCTGCTCATTGGTTGGTGCTGAAATGAGGACAAGCCAGCCAGGGGAATCTGGAGTGGGAGGAGCAAGAGGAGTTTTTGCATAGCTGAATAGTTTCTAGGGCCTATCAGAGATTATGCCTAGGATGAGAGAAAGTTGGCTGAGATTTCATCTGACAAAACTGAATTGGGGGAGCAGTGCAAAGCATGGCCAGCTGTGTACCAGGGGAGTATGCCCGCTGTGACACAGGTTCGGAGACTGCATGTCCTGTTGGATCCCCACTGCTTCTGGATAGCCATGTAGCAGCATTGGCCAAGAAGTGCTTTTTATTTCTATTAGTCCTTAGCTATAAGGTTGTTGCCTTTGTTTTTGGATGTAGGCGTCGTTATAGTTATCTATGCCTTTTGTCATCTCAAATATGGCCTACTCTAAGGAGTTCTGCAGGGGACACATTACTACATGTGTATATTACTGGAATGTCTTCTACATGGGACTATAGCAGAAGAGCATTCAGGAACATCAGCTCAAGCAGAATGCAGCAGATCGTTTGTTTAGTGGGGTGTTTCAGAGGCAGCTCATTCCACAATTATCTCCACTGATTTCTGAGTCGATTTCTGTCATAATTCAAGGTATTGGTTTTAACCTAAAAAGCTCTAAAAAGTTTGGTACCTACCTACCTGAGAAGTTGCCATTCACCCTTCAAGCCAGCTAGGTCTCCTGGGTTCCATTTTTGGTCCATTGGAGCCTGAGTTGATAGATCTTAGACTCCAAGAACTTTGAAGAGAGGGAAGATTGGAAGAGGTGATGTCTGCTTATTTTATCTAATCTGTATCTGTCTGTCTAGGGTATTTCCGAATCTAAGGCATTTATCACCTTGGGATCTAAGCACATTCCTCAAATAACCAAGACCCTTCCTCTTTTTTTACTTAGTGATCTTTTTCCCTTTCTTTTAACTCTACTAGTTCGTTTAATAAAGTTGAGAATTCTTGCACAGGGCTTTATAAACATGTATTATTGGATTTTAAATCTGTTTTGAAAGTGCCTCTATCCTACTTCTTCCTAGTAAAGTGACCTTTTTAAATGGAGGGAAGTGGGTTTAGATGACAGTCATGATAAATGCGGTCATGTTCACTCAATAAAATAAGGCCCAGTGCATTTGAGGATAAATCAGTGAAATGTACAGCCCCACCTGTCTGTCTCCATCATTCATTTCCACTGTCACTTTCACAGTGGCTGATGGATCACAGTTGCTGTAAAATTAGACAGCCTTTAATCTCATTTCATCCTGATTAGCTTCTCTTTACCCTTTCCCTCTAACTCACTGACTGACACGCTAAAAACTCACACTGGGCTGTGTTTGAGCATGGCATACAAACTTCTCTTCAAATACCTTTTTCGTGGGGCAGGCAAGTGTTCACCTGAGCTGAAATCTAAAAATGAGAGGCTGAGATTCATGTTATTAAAATAAATCAGCAGCCAAAGGGACAGATAGAAAATTAATGAGAGTATTGGTCTATATGGTCAGACCATGTGGTGGGCCAAATTCTGCGCCAGTTATACCCTTGTAACATGAATGACATCAATAGATTCCACCAATGCTGTTGGAACCTGAATTTATCTTTTGGTTTGTCCTGCCCATATGTTTTGATTATGCAGTAAGAAAAGTTAGACTATGTGCAAAACTAAGACACCTGTTTTTTAAAAGTTACATTTTAGAACTAGAGGTTTTTTTCTCTTTTAAAGGGCATTTTTAGAGCTATAAAATTTGCACATTCTCATAGTTTTCATTCATAACTAATTCAGAATTATGAAGGACACTGAGAATGCTTAGGTGTTAAAAATGTAGCTGTGGGTATATTGCAATTTCAGGGCAAGAAGTTCCTCTCAGATACTAACTGATATTCTGCCTCCTTCACAGCTTGCAGAGCACAATATCACAGTCAAAATTCATGTAGCGCTGAGCACAAAATATTGCCTATAATGTTACAGGAAACTAAGCAAAGCTAGTATAGACTCATGTCATAGTCACTTCTTCTCTTAAGGCCCAGTCCTGCAGCCCTTACTTAGGTAAACTTCCCGTTAACTTTATTAGGAGTTCTACCTGAGCAACAACTAAAGGTTTGGGCATTAAAGTCCAATCCTGCACCAATTAAGTCAGTGAGAATTTTGCCATTTAGTTCAGTGGGAGCAGGATTAAGCCGTTAAGTTTTCCAGGTTGAGGATACGTCTTCACTACTGGTTGTATCGGTGGGTAGCAATCGATTTCTCAGGGATCGATACATGGCTTCTCATCTAAACGCGATATATCGATCCCCGAACGAGCTCCTGTCGACTCCGGAACTCCACCAACGCAAACGGCGGTAGTAGAGTCGACAGGGGGAACCGCGAACGTCGATCCCGTGCTGTGAGGACGGTAGGTAACTTGATCTAAGATACTTCGACTTCAGCTACGCTATTCACGTACCTGAAGTTGCATGTCTTAGATAGATTTCCCCCCCTAGTGTAGACCAGCCCTTAGTTGTCCTCATAAGCGTGGGACTCTTGGATGCATGATCATTTATGTGCATGTCAATTGCTGAAAAACTTAAAATATAATTTCTTCCTCCTTTGACCCTCTCTGTTTTTACTAATGTGGGGGAGTAAACAAAGTAATTCAAACACAAAGGGTAACAAATATTTGCGGGTGATGTACTGTGTGCATTTTGTTTTTTGGTAAATGCAAGATCTTTCAGGAATTGACTAAAGGAGAACAAGAGAGAACTTGGTTATGGATACAGTCATTGGCTTGATCCTAATTTTACAAAATAACAGAGTAGCTGTGTAGATATTAGTTGGTGGCCCTGCTTGCTAGGGCTGGAGAGTCCCTTTTTGGCATGTAGAGAAAAAAACACTATTGTCCTATGGAATACAATCTCATCTTGCAACTCAAACTACATGAAAAATAGCTAAGGTCCAGTTTATAAGATAAGGTTTACAAAATGGGGAAAGTGACTGAAATTTAAAGAATGCGGAAAATATTTTGCATTTGGGAGAAACACTGTGCATTGACTAATAAAATATCAAAACCTCTGGTGTTTAAATTCGTTCAGCATGCTAGCAACCTATATATGGTAAAAATCCCTATAGAGTGTCTAGTCCCAGTTACTTCATGGTTATATAAAATTTACCAGTAGCAAATAACCTTCATTAATGCATTTCCACTAAACCAGGCTGTGTAATTTAAGAATTGCTTCCCTTATATGGCTTGTAAGAGCACAGACTATGAAAATAATATTCGACCTTTACTAAAAACTAAAAATGCACCTTGCTTATTCATCATTGCCTTGCAAAAACTTCAGTAAGAAGCTTAAATGAGCCCACTTGATCTTTAAGAAAATGTGTCCTAAATAACAAAGCTATGCATATTTCTTATTATTATTATTTGCATATGCTATACTGCACAACTGCATTCTGAGAAAAATAAAAGATAATAAAACAAATGAAATGAGAGATATATCACCCAAAATAATCCAAGTGTGAGATAAGCTGCTTTTTTTTTGGCATTGGCAAAAGAGCACAAAGTAAGAGCTGGCCCTGAGTCATATTGATTTCCCACTGCAGTGGTTTCCTAAGTGCTCTGTTGATCCGTGTCAAGCAATAAGTTCCCTGCCTGTACATGCACATCACCTCCCCATTTGTCCTCACCTAGATTTAAGGTGCCCATATGATGAGCTGAACAAGGACATCATTTTTCCTACTGGTGTCACTGGGCCAAAACTACTGCATGTGGAATGATAACTAATACCATGTTAGTTTACATTTACCTTATGATAGTACAATAGTGCTGTATAACACAGATCAGTACACATTACGGTATATAAGCAATCTGTTTTTGTACCTTAGCTCTTGCTGTGGAAAATGGAAATGAAAAGAAAAATAGAGTATAATGGTTTTAGCCAAGGCCTATAATAACAATCCTAAAAATGCTTCCCAAAAAAGGATATTGCAGACCTAATATCACAGTTTTGATCTTTGTTAATGAAGGGCTTCCTGATTAGATGAATAGAAAATGTGTGTTTGTGCTGCTAATGACATTGTACAGGAAATTAAGCGTATACATTTGGAGAAAGCATTAAATCAGCAGGACCTTAATTTAAAAACTTAAAACTGTATGGAAATGCAGTTTGTTCATTGCTGTGTAATAGAAAGCTACTGAACATACTGACTCTTGCTGTGGAAGCATAGCCAACAGAACAAAGCTGGGATGAGGTTTTTTAAATGTGTCCTAGCATTTTCTGTCTTATTTTCAGAGAAATACCAGACTTCTTGGTCCATTTTCATGTGTCTCTTATTTTTAGAATGCCCGTAGATATCAGTCAGACAGGTGTGAGTAGTCTTAGTAACCATAATTCATGTAACATGATTATTCTTCAGTAATTTGCAGGATTCCCTTATGTGAGATTATTGTTAATCGATCAGATTTTGGCTGCTGTAAATTCACTGCACATACATATTTAGAGCTATGCATTACCTACGTATCCAGTTCCAGATTTTGCAGAGTCATGTTTTTACTTTTGCTAAAGTAAATAATTTTAAATAAACAGAGTGCTAAGATAGAGAATGATAAAGAATACTTTGTTTTATTTGCAGTTATGCCATATAATAGTGCCCATCACTGTGTTGTGGAAGTAGAAAACTTCTTGTTCGTTTTGGGAGGAGAAGACCAGTGGAACCCAAATGGTATGTACATAACATTAAAAGAGAGCATGTGCAGATTTTAATATATCACATCAAGTGATGCAGTAGGCAGTGAACGATCCTGATTGAGTTATTGAACTGGTTAAGATCACTTATGTCCCAGCCAATGACATCATAAATATCTGGAGCTTTAGTTTCTCCACTGTTCCTCGGGTCCCATCCCTTGGGAAATGCCAGAGGCATCAGAACAGACTCCTTCAAGTGAAGGCACCAGGCAGCAGCTGTTAAGAATTTTAACCCTCATTGCCAGTTTCCTTCCTGTAATAATATAATAATGCTGTTGCAGTAAATGAATGCTCTCTTTCCAATGTTTAACCAGACTCTTTCAGCTCAAGATGTTAATGTGTTAATTATCTAGAGTCTCAAGACTCTCAAACTGGTCCTTTTTCTAGTCTTGTACAAGAGCTTTCCATATAGATTATCTGCTGCAACCTTCTTTTGGTTTGATTACTTCATAAATTTACTGCAAAGAGAAAAACAATTTAACAGTCTTGTGAGCAAAGCAAAAGGAGAACACTGTGCCTTGCAAAATTCACAGAATTGTCCGGACATTGTTAGAAAGCTTGCACATGAAGAACAAGTTGTAGTTGTAGCAGTCTGTGTAACAGAGATGATTATGACTGAGAAAACCATAAAACAGCTTGCAGGTACACATTTTTACTTTAAACCACCAGAAGATCCAGCTGAAATTACACATACTGCATATATTTTATTGTGAATGTCCCATTTCAGCATCTGCACTAAACCAAATTATAGAAAATTGTTACATCTGTTCACTTCCTAAAATCTGAGACAAACAATTCAGTCCACTCTATAAGCATATTACCGGTGCAGTTAAAAACATCACTAAATGTCTTGAGAAAAAAACCCTTTATCTCTGTTGTTGAATCTCCTGTATTCTAAGTAGGAGCTTGCTGTACATGTTGTTTCATTATAATTATTATTAGTATTGCGGTAGTTCCCAGGCTCCCCGGCTGTTGTTTGGGGTGCTCCATTGTGTACATACACATAGTAAGAAACAAACCCTACACCAGAGTGTTTACAGTTAAGTAGTCAAGACAGACTAAAGGTTTGAGAAAGGATGTATAAGTATTCACATTTAACAGATGAAGAAACTGGGATTAAGTGATTTGAGCAAGGTCCTATAGGAAGTCTGTGTCAGTGGCAGGAATTGAACCCAGCTTTCCTGATCAGATGGTCCATCAGTCCATCCTTCTTAATATCTTAAGTGCAAAGGCATCTAAATCAACTACTAGAGTCTAAAGTTCATTCTGTGAGTTGAAGACACTCTCCCTAGGAGTAAAACAACTTCCATGTAAGAAATTGATTCACAGGATCAAGTTTTTCAAACTCTGTAAATACCATATAAACATAATGTGTGAACAGAATAGATCTGGGACAGGAGCACTACTGATACTGATGATCACTGTACACGTATACCCCAATAAAGATGGATCTGATACATTACAAAAAATTGGACATGAATATAATACACTATACATTGTCCACTTATTCCTGGACTTCTTCTATACTTTATTTAGACTAAATAAAGCATGTCATCACTACACACACTAGACCCAATATCATTTACATTAAGGGCCTTTTATACAACTCTGGCAGTCTAAAGGGGCGGGAGGGGGTGTTAAAATGAGTGTGAATGTAACTGATCTGTCAGAGCAGTGTAAATGGTGTGTAGTGTAAATGAGAATTCATTGTTCGTTTCTTTGTTTGTTTATGTGAATCAAAATTGGGCTTTCATTGCTGCTTCTATGTTCATTGGATGGAGGTTCCCATTGGGATGGGAGAAACTAGAGGTAGGAGCAGTGGGTATGAGCCACCAAACTGGCAGACACTTGAGGAGCTCTGCTCCCAACCCCATACAACTTGGAACCTCTAGAGAGAGCACCTGGACCCTCCAGGACATATTTTGGACTCCTTCTTCAGCCTGGCAGCCTGAGAGCCATTTTGTCATTTGCAGCCTCCTCTCATGGCTGTGCAGTACCAGCCACAAATGGGACCCTGTGGTGGTGAATGCTGCTAAGAGCAGCATTGAATATCTGTGAGATCTGTAAGGGAGTACATTGAAGAATGCAGCTACTCCCTGGCAACACTCCTAGCACTGCCTCACAGAGCCCTGACTGCAGAATTGAGGCAGAAGATTTTCTTGCAGGATTTGAGGGAGAGGGAACAAGCTAGTGCTCCCATTCACCTTGCACAGATTTGCCTAATCTGACTCCCCCTGTGCTCACTTCACTGGACAGGAATAGCAGACTTTTTATTTTCAAATGCAGTTCACGGTTTCTTCATAGTGAGAAGTACTTCCTAACATGCACTTCCAGGCTGACGTGCAAAGCAAACTGGTGCATGCAATTTTCTTTCAAACTGAATTCCAAGAATAGATTGGAGGATCCACATTAAAGCATGTTGTGCTTGGCAGTTTGGAAACTCCTATGCTAGCACCAATGCATAATGTGTTATGAAGTGTAGGACCACAAAATCAGAGGCGTGTAGAGTAACAACAGTTAAAAAGCTGTTATACCGCCAAGGGGTTCTGAGGGCATAATAAACTCTGAGATCTTGGTCTGTAGTATCAATAGCAGCATTAGAACCATCCCAGAATTCAAGCTTGTATTCAGTACCTGCCCATGAACTGTTCTGTAAATCTACTTTTTATAATATAAATATATAAACAGATTTTTAAAAAAGACCTGGAATTAACATGACGTGTGCCTGCCTACTACCAACCCAATTGTTTTTCTTGTATGCTATATCTGTTGCCCCCAACCTTCATCTCTTCATTGTTTTTACAGATTGTAATCTCTTTGAGGCAGGGACCATGGGTGAAATCCTGGCCTCACTGAAGTCGGTGGCGGAGCTCCTATTGCCTTCAACAGGGCAGAATCTTACCCCCTCTTTTCAGATATATTTGTGTAATACCCAGCAAAATGGGGCCTCAATCCTGATTTAGGGACATGCTGGATCTGGCAGAACATACTGCACTTTTTAGCAGTCACCTACCATATCCCATCTCGTAAGCATGCTCTCACAGAGTACAGAAGATAAATTTACCTCCAGAAGTAGAAGACAACATGTGCCTTTCTCTAAATCCTTGTAGAACACGTTCTTAGATTATTAGAGTTAAAAATTGTGGCTGGATCATTGTTCTTATCTATGAATTTGATGTTTATAAATGTATACTGAGGTTTGTGTACAAAAGAAGAAGCAAAGGGGACCAATCCTTTAGATGATTTGACAATGTCAAATATTCACCTTGCAGAATACCCTCTGATCATTTATTTAACTGTGACGTATACGGTTGGGTTATCCTACTGTCTTTTGGAGCCTCTAATTCAATTTTTTAGTCACACATACATAAACAAAGGTTTCTTTTTCAGAGATCCTCATCTGTTGAAGTCTCAGGTGTTACACAGAAATTGCAATACACTCTTTTGCTTCAGTCTTCTTGTTTTGATGTCAATCTGTATGTAAAATAAGGTGCAATCTTAATATCGTGAAGGCATGCATACAATTCTGGGGTTTGACAGCAGGGATAAGCTAGTTAACTGGCTTATGTTGCTCATGTTTCCCATTTTAGTTAACACACTTGGAATAAGACTCTAAGAGTATATTCTCCCCCCAATGCACATGTATAACTCCTGCTAACTTACACTGTAGATAGGTAGTAGAATAAAAACAAAATAGTGTAGCAGTCACACAACACATGTTAATGATCTGTGTAGCTCCTGGTTATTTAAACAATCTTTTTCACCTTGCTCCAAATAGAAATGAAGTGGGAAGGAAGGAAAGTACATGTTATTCCTGTGGTTTTTCAAACTGCCACAAAGTCCTCTAGTCATAAAAATGCCATGAAGAAGCCCCATCTTGAGCAATAATTTTCTGTTGTGTCATGAGAACTTTATTTATGGTGGATTTGAAAATACCAGGGCTTCTGTTTTCAAATACAAATTTCCAAGTTCTTATTACAGAATGAAAGAATATTCTTTACGTTTTTATTTATACCATTGATATGTGCTAGCTCAAATACTGTAGTGCCCCATTTATTGAATAACAACATGTGCTGAGTTCATACATTGTTATAAAAAGGAGACTCTTCATAAAAACTGCCAACATGTGAAATATATTTAATATATTAAATGGTAATGTTAAGTACATGAAATAAAGAGTTGAGTGTCAAAATAATCTATCTTTACAGGGAAACACAGTACAAACTTTGTCAGTCGATATGATCCCAGGTTTAACAGCTGGATACAACTTCCACCCATGCAAGAGAGGTAAAAACATGCTCCAAATTTTTCACTATTTCATTTTTTGTCTTAAGAGGAGCTGAGGGTTGGCTTAGTTCTGGAAACAGGGAATGCTGTAGAATTAGTAAAGATGTTGATGATAAAATCTCAATGTATTGTTGTTTCTCTTTGTGCTTCTAATTTTATTGAAGCATTCCAAATTCAAAAGTCGAGGGACCAAATCCTACAGTGCTAACTCCTGCAAAATTCCCATTGACTTCATGGGGGAGAGTTGCCTAAGTACGGACTGCAGGATTGCGTCCTTTTCTGAAGTCTCCAAAATGTTCTGCAGAGTTTGTTGTTTTCGTTTTCTTAATGGTTGGCTGTCACATCCAAGTTATGTTGCATGTGCCAAACGTCACAAAAAGTGTGCAATAGATACAGGACAGGACAGTGTCAGTTATAGACAACAGAAACATTGAGACCCCAATCCTCCTGTGTGAGGATATATTTTTTTGCCACTGCAGCAGTGCAAAAAGATCCTAAACTTGACTTAGCTGGCAGGAGCAGCCCCACTCCTCTGTGATCTTGGTCTGCCTGTAGGAGTTGCTGGCAGCCTGCACAAATTAGAGCAGCATTTGTGCTACTCTTCTTTTGTACTGGAGAGTGGCCTGGCACTAGAACAGCACCAAGATCAGAGGAATGTAAAGGTTCCTTAAAGCTACCTTTGCACCATACCCCTGCATCCTATCACGAGGGGGGAAATCCTCAGTGGAATGTTGTAGGTTTTAAAATAAATATTTGAAAGCCAGGAAATCCAAGTTTTGACTTATGTTTTATGAAAAAAATTAAAAAAAGTATCCTCCAGTTCACCAAAATCTCTCCTCTTACACTTTGTACAAGACCTGACAAGCTCCCATCCCACCTTCCTAAGATAATTTCCTAGCTCCAGGTGCTGGAAATGTTACAACTCTGTTTACTCTTAACTATCTGCTGCAGTCGAGCTCCCTGCCTCTATGGACACCTTAAACTCAGCTAGGCAGTGTATACCACTATGGACATTGTTTAAGATAGCCACAAGAGAAATGTCAAATGATACAGGATTTAAGAGAGCTCCAGCTGAAAGGGCGTCTAACTAATTTGCTAGTAGTGATTCTTAGAGCTGTGTGAATAATGGATTGTTTGGTTTGCTGGAAATTCCAAAAATAAAATAAAATAAAAATTTAATGTTTTTTTGGGTCTACCTGAAACAAAATTCTTTAAAAAATTTTCAGCAAAGTGAAAATTCAGGTGGAGGGAATCATTTCAGATCGAACAAAACATTTTGTGCTCAATTCCAGCAATTGTATGTTTTTAATTTTTTAAAAAATAAAAAAAAAAGAAATTTCAAAATGAAAAGTCATCTCTAATTGAAAAACCAAAAGGTTTTGTTTTGAAAAGGCTGAAATGAAACATTTCAGTATTTTTGGAAATTTTGTTTGTTTTCAATCAAAACAATCAAGTTAAATCAACATGAATCTGCATTTTTTGATGAAAAACGTCTTGGTCAAAAAATTTCACCGAACTCTAGTGAGTATCACACTTGTCATAGCCAAATACACTGTAGTTTGTCAGGATGTAAGGACAGAACTTGGACTGTTTTGGAGTACCTTAACACTGCATTTACATGCTTACAAATATCTGGGATTCTTTTTTCTGCCTTTAAAATAATTAGAACAGCAGTGTTCTATTAAGGACTTTCCTCTTAAGCTATTTTTACACATACTGTATTTTCAACCTTAACTCTACTTTAATAAGGGCTTTGTTTCTGGGAATTGTATGAGATCTGATACAAAAAACTAACAGTTATATGATGGGGTGTATAAACATTTTAGGAGATCAGAAAGAATACTTTTTTTGACAGAAACTCCTCATACACTGGGGCTAACTCCATAATAGTCATGTAAGAAGTGCTTGGGTGTATGTAAATCAGCCAGTGAACTTAGAAATTGGCCACTATTCTTAGGGAATTTGAAATAACTCTGATCTAAATCCTCACTAGATCTTATGGGAGCAAAAGTCCTGCAAAGAGGATGGACAGGATGTCCTCTCTTACATGTTCATCCAGACTTAAGGAATGTCAGCAAGCAAGGCTTATTTGGATTAGAAAAGAGGCTCCTCACAACTCAGAAAGGAGAAGGGTGGAGGGGGGGGAAGGGAGACAATATTAAGACATGTGATGGCCAGCTTAGTAGCACTAGAAACAGTGGAGAAAGTTTAAATTTGTGTATGTATTAGTTTGACTTTAACTTTGTGTGTTGTGTCAAACAATATGGCTGGTGGGTCTGTGCTATACTCACTTTATTTGTGATTTAGAAGAGAGGGAAATAAACTACAAATGATCAGAGGAGGTGATGTTTGGATCTCGATTAGGTATGGGTTTCAGATTTGAGGCAGAATCTGAGCTTGAGCTAAAATTTGTGTTTGGAGTCAGTAGTGATGAAATATCATGAGTTGTTCCTGTAGAAATTTCGCTCAGAAATGTTGTAAATCTTGTGGGATTTTAGCGACATCTGAACCAGAACCAGGAGGCTCCTGCCTGGTGTGAGTGTGACCAGAGAACCAAAATAATAGAAGTTTGAACCATCTGAAAACTTGAAGCTGTCCCTGGGCCTCAAGATTCTGGATTTGACCCATCTCTTGAACAAACCTGGATAGTATTTTCTTTGCTAGTTACCCCAGTGGTAGAGTGTAGCAAATCCATAAGAGTCATCAAAGTAGTTACTAACATACTATAAAAGCAGCAGAGAATCCTGTGGCACCTTATAGACTAACAGACGTTTTGGAGCATGAGCTTTCGTGGGTGAATACCACTTCATCTGACGAAGTGGGTATTCACCCACGAAAGCTCATGCTTCAAAACATCTGTTAGCCTATAAGGTGCCACAGGATTCTCTGCTGCTTTTACAGATTCAGACTAACACGGCTATCCCTCTGATACTTAACATACTATAGATGCTTTTAGGGCCTGATACAGCACACATGGAAATCATTTGGAAGACTGCCATTAGCTTCAATGGGCATTGGATCAAAACCCCTAGTGAAAGTCAGCTTTAGTTTCTGGTGAGTTTCTACCAAGAACTAGAAATCCTCTAGAGCCTTCTGACTGCTCAACATTTCCCCATTACTCTGCTTGGTGATAAATCATTGTTCAAAATGGTTAGTAACTTAAAATGTTACAAAATTTTGTTTAAATGTAATGTTCTAATCATAATAGTCCCTTTTGCTGGGGGCTTTAGAGTGAGACAATTAATCTTCTCCCCTTCCACTTAGGATACATAACTCAGGCAGTGGGTCAGTTACCTCTGGATAGAGCCTCTCTCGAAGGATGGAGAATTTACTGAAAAATGTGATTAGGAATTTCTTAAAATGTGTATTGTTACTTGCTAGCCTGTAATAACATCCTCAGAGGTGTTACACCCTTTTGCGTCGAGGTCTAACATAACAGTTTTTAGAAGACAATATATCTGATTACAGAACTGCAAAGCAATCCCGCCTCCACTTCTTACTCAAGCAAAATGCCTGGTAAAGTCAATAGAGAGACTAGGTGGGTGAGGTAATACCTTTTATTGGACCAACTTCTGCTGGTGAGAGAGCTTTCAAGCTTACACAGAGCTCTTCTTCAAAGTCAATAAGGTTTTTTTTCCAAGTAAGGAGTGCAGGATTAAGCCCTATATCTGTTGGCACAATTCAGGCAGCGTTGACAATACAGTCTGTTTAATGGGTCCTTTTGGCTCAATATGGTCCACGTATGGATTTTAGTCTGAGAATAATGAACCAGATAAACTATAATGGCTCCTTTTAAATGCCTGTCAGGTAAATAGGGGTCTTGTGCACATGCAGTAAATTCTTAAGTTAAAAATCTATGTAAAACCTGTGATGGATAAATGATGATGAATTTTTATCTTGTATGCTGAAATCCATATTAGACTGATCTCATTTTTGAGTTATAAAAAAATATTCAAACATCTAATCCCCATTATGGACTCAGTGCCACAGCAGCATGTTTGCCTTATCTTTAAAGCCAATTATTTTGTGCTGTTTGCTTGAGTTAATACTTAATATTTACTGGTGTATAACACTTTATGTGAATATTAAAAAACTTGTTAGATATTGCATTAAGAAAGGCATAGTAAAAATTGATCAGTCCTGCCTTCTTCGTAATAGTAGATGGACCAATATTCTGATCCAAGCACAATGGGATACTTTTTGAAGAGAAGTGCATTTAAACTAATAAGTCCAATAAAAGGAAATATTGTTATAGCAGCGATATTGCCCAACCTATGGAATTCACTGCTACTAAATATCAGACTCAAATGATATTTCTAGATCTGAAGAGAAACCATCAGGTAGTTTCAGCCCAGAATTGCAGGTTACAAATCTTAGTATCATTCAAAACAGTTCCATGATATTTAATTTTTTTTCAGTTAAAAGTTTTTATTTAAAGTTTCCTCTGCATTGTTTGTAACCTAAAAAGTATAGCATTGTACCAGTGCATGAGAAACGGAAAGTGAAGCTGTCTGGAAACTGCCAGCCTTGTTTCACTGTCCGAAGCCAAGTGAAATGAGAAAGTAAACAATACAATGAGGACAAATAAATTAATTTACAATCATTTTAATCTATGGATTTATTAGTAAGTAAACTAAACATAAGTAAAAATAACCTTTTCCTTAAAAAATAATCTGATCATATTTTTTTAAAAGATCCAGACTTTGTTATGACCACTAATAACATAAACATAAGTAAAAATAACCTTTTCCTTAAAAAATAATCTGATCATATTTTTTTAAAAGATCCAGACTTTGTTATGACCACTAATAACATTGGTAGCTATTCAACCTAAGATTGGTAATCAAATTTAATGTTTCAGGGCATAAATTCATAGCCTCTGAGAATCAGAAAGGAATTTTGTCCCCCTTTCCTATGTACAGCATTGTAAAATTTAGCTAAGTTCATTATGGGGTCTTTTTCACTATTTCCTGAAGCATCAAGTATTGGCTACTGCTGGAGGCAAAATGCAGGACCAATATTCTAATCCACAATAACAGTCCAGTATAATTTTTTCTTACTAGAGTGGACAGTCTCTTCCCAGTTTTGTTGGGGGGAAATTCCTAAGCTGAGACTTTTCATACTATATTATAGTCTGGAGCACATTTTACAGCAATTAAAAGACTTTTACCTATGCACTGTTTTTACACAGTGCTCCTATAAAGTATTTCATGGAGAAAAAAGATGAGGGAAACTTGAAATCCTTGCTGTTGAAGTTTCTGCAGATATATATACACACACATTTAATCAGAAGACTGAAGCACGGTTTTTCAT
Source organism: Chelonoidis abingdonii (assembly GCF_003597395.2). NCBI lineage: Eukaryota > Metazoa > Chordata > Testudines > Testudinidae > Chelonoidis > Chelonoidis abingdonii. Next base: position 223,404,550 of record NC_133770.1, on the reverse strand, counting down.
TTTTGCTCCTAACAGTGACACTCTGTGGATGAAACCAGGAGTACACATACAGGACAGTATTAAGATTTTTTTTTTTTTTTTGTTAAAATAGTAAGATCTGTTGTAACAAGTGCTGTATATTGAGACTGAACAAAAGTTAAAGAGACTGCCAGTTATGTAGATGTTTATATTATTGATGTCAGGTTGTAATGTCTAAGCATATGGTGCATTGCTGACACTATGTAAATAACTAATTCACATATGCAGTTTTGCACAAAGTTGTTCATTAAAATATACTTTACATTTTATTGGACAATCACATGCCTCCTAAATCTAGTAAATATTGTACAGGCCTCCAAAGCTATCATATGGAAGGAGGATGTACAATATTTTGGCAACAAAACCACATAATTTATGAGTTGCCACATACTAAAATGGCCATGGTTATTGACAAAATATAAATATATATATATATATCAAAAGGCAGCATGGCACAATAAATTTCCATAAACTCCAAAACTAGCAACAAACCCTCTATATCCCACCCCCCACCATACAGTCCAACCATATTCAGAAAAAAAGTGACTTAGCTGAACATAGCTATGCAGGAAAACAATAGGGGACATAGATTTTATTAAAATGTCCTGTAAATAGCCAGTACTAAGAAAAGATGGAAGAGTCAAGTTTATAAATGTTTAGTTAACCTGTCTGAGAATAAATTGATAGGGTACAAAATGTGTGTAATGTGCTACCTGATAATGCAGAGAATACATGGCCGCAACTTTAAGCTGACCACTGATTGATGGATAAAATGGTCATAATTTATTTTAACAGCTCTTGTTGAGGCCAGGAGCTATGTCCAGAGCCATTCCTCAGCCATCTTCTGCCGTGTTCTCTTTTGGTAGTTGGCGTAAAACTTGTTAGCTCTGATAGCATCGCCATTCCTGTGTTATTTTGGTCTTGCACCTAAGGGCTTAATCCTGTATGTTTGAGGTTGCCCATGTACCCAACAGGTGCGGCTCTAGGCATTTTGCCACCCCAAGCACGGCAGGCAGGCTGCCTGCCTTCGACGGCTTGCCTGCGGAGGATCCGCTGGTCCCGCGGCTTCAGCGGACCTCCCGCAGGCAAGCCGCCAAAGGCAGCCTGCCTGCCGCCCTCGCGACAACTGGCAGAGCGGCCCCCGCAGCTTGCTGCCCCAAGCACGCGCTTGGTGTGCTGGGGCCTGGAGCCGCCCCCGGTACCCACAAGTTAAAAATAAAAGGCAGCACAGAAAATTCAGAACAACCCAATTACTCATAAGCAAGAGCACTGCTTCATGGGCATCAAATCTCTCCTGCCTCATAGTAAGAATCAGGTCATAGTTGGGAGCAGCTAGACCACATCAGACTTGGTCATTCTACTCCCTTGACAGACTTTGCAAGGGCGTGGCAACACACAGGATTTGAAGTTTCAGTTTAGTGTGGAGGATTATGCGTACTGTTTAGCCTTACTAACACTACACATAGCCTCAGCTCACCTTGTGCTCATTGCGTTGTTCCTTGCAAAGACTTGCAGAATCGAGGCCTAAGTAAAACTTGACAATCTGTGTGATGCCTTAAGGAACTTTATTTTGTGATTCTAAAGACTGGCTGTGTAGTAGACTAAGGCACCCCTTTTCAAACTTGGGTGCTTAGATTCAATTTAGGTGTCTTATATTAGCTACGCAAGTTTGAAAAATTTGTCCAATTGCTTTCTTTATATGCTACACTCACAATTTATTAATTGGATATAGTGTTTCAGTTACACTGAGTAATTAGAACTGTACCGCTTAGTGTCTAAAACGCCAGTGTCAGTCTGGGCTGTGACTCCCTTGGGAGTGTTGCAAAAGTAAGGACTGGAGGATTGGGCCCTCTAAGTCTTGTCAGCTTAAACTATATACTAGTCCTAGTGTACAGCTATTCAGCACTGCTGTTTTCTTCCTCATACTGATGCTTTTTACAACTAAAGGGCCTGATGCTGCCATTCTTACTCTGGGAAATCTCCCATTAACATCTGGGGAGTCTTCCATAAGTAAGGATTGGCCCAAACTAGGAAAGTCTCAAAACACCCCCAATACTGTATTTTTATTCCTGTGGTAAACACTTAACATTAATTTTGAAGGAGCCAGGAAAGCAAAATGTAGGAGAAGTTCTGTCAGCACATAGCCCTGACCAGAAACAGTAATTAGTTTCCTGTGTACCTGAGTTGCATGTGAAACCAGGCAGATGGCTAAAACTTTGATCAGAGTTAGTTAGTTGGACCTTTGTGAGTTAAAGGGCAGAAATGTAATACTATGCCTGGCATAAGGAAAGTTGTTCTATTTGCAGTACTGCAGAAGGAAGAAAAAAATGATAATTGAAGAAAAATTTTGATGATGTGGTTCTCTTAGTAAATTGGGAACAATGACCCTTGAAGGACCATAAAGAAAGTGAATGTCAAGATAATTTATTATTGTTACATTATCTACCTCATTTTTCACTTTGTCTTACTAAGTTGTTATACCCGTACAAAGTACCAAATGCCCCAAACATTAATAAGCACCTTTTTATCCTTCAGTGGTATTTAAAGCAACAAACAGCTTTGGAAAAAAAAGGTATTCATTGCCAGATATATGTGTGTTAATTGTTTTGACATGAAAAACAAAGTATTCATTTGACACAGAGCACATATTTCATTAGCAAACCAGATCCAATTTTTAAATGGCTCTAAATGTTTGAAACCCACAGACACTCCTTTTTGAAGTAGAACTTAAAGTAACAGCTAATTTAGTTCAAAGAACAGAATGAAAGAATTGTCTTAGTAACTAATTGGATCATTTGTATTTATTTATTTACTCTAGGAGAGCCAGTTTCTATGCATGTCGGCTTGATAAGAACTTGTATGTGATTGGTGGAAGAAATGAAACTGGCTACTTATCCAGTGTGGAATGCTATAATTTAGAGACAAATGAATGGCGTTATGTATCTTCTTTACCGCAACCTCTGGCAGCGCATGCAGGAGCAGTGCACAATGGCAAGATATATATTTCGGGCAAGTCTCTTTTCGTATTACTGCTACATACAAAACTTCATAGGCAAATTCCTGTTGCAAGGCAACATCTTCATTTACATTTAATTAATGAAGGTACATTTCCTTTATAGGGGGTGTTCATAATGGAGAATATGTCCCCTGGCTGTACTGCTACGATCCTGTAATGGACGTCTGGGCCCGAAAACAGGACATGAACACAAAGCGAGCTATCCACACTTTGGCTGTAATGAATGATCGACTGTATGCAATTGGAGGAAACCATTTGAAAGGTCACCTTTTTATAGCAAAACAACATTTCAATGCCTGTCTCTGGACAGAGGATATTTCTGTTAGGTAGTCATTGTTAAACTAAGTTTAAAAACCCTGAAACACAATTTAACAGGATGCTTGAACCAGCAGTTTTAAAAACATCTTATGCAAATTATTTCAACATTATAACAGTACATTAAATATATGAGTAATGAATGCTTTAGATAATAAAAAAACAGGAACTTCTATTACTCAAAAGCATGGACAATTTGTCATTACCATGAATTCAGTGAAACAAAGAGATTATTCTTTGACCCAAATGTAACAGCAATATTTTCCTCTAAATCATTTTCCAAGATGTGAAGTAAGAGTTTTATTCACAGCCTCACAGAGAAACAACCCCCTGATTTAATGAAAAACCATCCATTAAATATTAGGACTAGAGAATTAAAATCTCTTTTTAATATTAAATGTAGCCTGTGAATTTAAATTCTTTATTAATTCTGCTTAAAGGTCTCTTGTTTTCATCTTTTAAAAGCTTTTCTTTAATGACTAGTGTATAGGCATCCAGTGTTCTTTTTTGAATATGTGCATGCCACTCCCATTAATGTTAAAAGGATGCTGTGTAATCTAGACAGTTTAAAAAATGAGTTTAAAGAAGTTTCATGCACCTCTCCTGCTCCTGTCTCCCTGACAGTGTCTGTCATTTTATAATCAAATTTGTTTGTTTTGTCTCCCCCATTGCAGCATGAAAGAGCCACACAGACAAAAGGGGAAACTAACTGACAGTGCAAAAGAAGCAGTAAAAATGACTATGGGTAAAATTTTCAAAAGTGCCTAAATAACTTACGAGCCTAAGTCCCAATGAGACCTTAAGTCACTTTGGGTATGTCTACATTACAAGTGAAGGTATGATTGTAGCATGCTTAGCTTTAATCAAACTAATATGGGGAAAATAGGGCTACGTGTACACTATGAGCAAAGGGTGGGATTGGCCTGCTTGTTTACACATACTCAAGCTACTTCTCATTGAAATAACGCAAGTATAAAATAGCAATGTAGCCACAATAGCACAGGCCGCAGAAGCAGGCTGAGCCATGCCGAGTCCATACCTACCAGTTTTAGTATGTGTATACGAGCAGGGGAATTGCACCACTAGCTTGTAGTGTAAATGTAGCGTAACAGTGTAGACATACAAAATTTCACAGGCAAATTGCTGTTGCAAGGTGACATCTTCATTTACATTTCATTAATGAAAGTATATTTCCTTTGTAAGAGGTGTTCATGATTGAGAATATGTCCCTTTGCTGTACTGCTATGACCCTGTTATGGACGACCCTGTTATGAAGACACAACTTCAGCATGTGCTAGCAACCAGAGCACAATCCCTGTAGGGAGCTTGGGTATGTACTCTGGTTGCTAGTCTGTGCTAAAGCCTGTGCCACTACATTTACACTGCTATTGTTACCTATACTAGCTGGATTAATGTCAACAAGATTATGACTACCTGTGATACAATCATATCTTTGTTTGTAAACATAGCCTCATGCACTTTGGAAAATTTTCCCCTATATTCATAGTTGGCTGAAGCACCTTAGCTCACTAAGCACATATAGGGACCACAGGGAAGCATAAAGTCTCCTCAGTAAATACCACTGTGTTATTAGATTGTGCCTCTATGCCAAGTACAGAACTAGATTAGCCAGTTCTGTGCAGCCTACAGGCGCATTCTGAGGTGGGACAGGCCAAAAGAAGGAGTGGAAGCTCTCTATATACCACACACCTGAAAATCAGGCCCACTTTTTGAAAATACTGGTCTTTGAGTACTTTGAAATGTTGATCTTTAAAACAGTTCTATACTAAAAAGTGAGGTTGACCCAGCTACGTTGCTCAGAGATGTGGAAAATCCACACTTCTGAGTGATGTAGTTAAGCCACTCTAACCCCTAGTGTAGACGGTGCTAAATTGACGGAAGAAGTCATCTGTCAATCTAGCTACTGCCTCTCGGGGAGATGGATTAACTACAGTGATGGGAGTGATTAACTACCTGTGCTGTCACTGTCATGTCTACACAAGCTGCACAGCTGTAGCAGTTTAAGTGTCATTCTAGTGTTATTTCTACAGAGCTCCACCATTCTATTTTCTATTGGAATAACAAAATTAAGAGGTATGTAAAAACTGGAACTGTTCCCCTCTTCATTTCTTCTTTTAGGCTCTATTTTGTCCTTCCCTGCAATAGAGGAAAGCAATAAGTAAAGAACAGAGTTGCAACACTATGTACATTTAACTAAAGAGAGTGCAGTTCCATATTTTTAATATTGCTCCCAGAAGGGTTTCAGCATTGGACTCTTAATGTTTTATAAATAGAGGGTCAGATCCTCAGTTTAATAAATAGAGAGCATCACTCCATTGGAATATCACTGATATATGCCAGCTGAGGATTCGGCCTTAAGATCTGGCCTACTCAATGTGAGGGTTGTAAACAAAGTGCTTTGTGTTCCTTGACTCATATATTCCATAGAATAGCAAAATGTTGATTAAAGTATATTTGAATGTGTGTTGATTACAATTAAATGGAACTGTAATACACACTTTAGTAAGGTCTCTTTACTCAGGAAGTTGTGACCACAGTTCTGATCTCCCTGGTGGCATCTCTCAATTTCATCAGACAAATAAAATGGAACATGTTACAATCGTATTTTCTGCTGTACCATGTTGTTGCCTTCTGTGCTTCAGCTATGGCTGAGTTGCTCTCTGTTGTGGGATATTTGCCATCTTTGCTTCCAAAATGCAGTCTGTTGTTTTGAGAAAGAGTTCTTTGGAAAACATTTCTTCTTATTTGCCCAGTGATGAGGAGCTCAAAGAAGAACTGTAAGTGAAGGGAGAGTGGATTATAGTGTTGATTCTGCAACAAATACTTGGGGTAGTAAAGATGCTCTGATAGCTCAATGGCAAAGCACTCATTTGTGAAGCTGGATCTCTGCTAGTGTCAGTGTCTTTATCTCATCATAACTAATTGTGGGTGTACTATAATGTTGAGCGGGGTCTCTGACAGATTCAGGGCACACTGGGACGGGCCCTATTCAATATCTTCATCAACAACTTAGATCAGGGGTTCTTAAACTGGGGATCGTCACCCCTCAGGGGGTCGTGAGTTTATTATGTGGGGGGGTCGTGAGCTGTCAGCCTCCACCCCAAACCCCACTTTTCCCCCAGCATTTATAATGGCGTTAAATATATTAAAAAGTATTTTTAATTTATAAGGGAGATCGCACTCAGAGACTTGCTGTGTGAAAGGGATCACCAGTACAAAAGTTTGAGAACCACTGCCTTAGATATTGGCATAGAAAGTACACTTTTTAAGTTTGCAGATGATACCAAACTGGGAGGAATTGCAGCTGCTTTGGAGGATAGGGTCATAATTCAAAATGATCTGGACAAATTGAAGAAATGGTCTGAGGTAAACAAGGTGAAGTTAAATAAAGATAAATGCAAAGTGCTCCACTTAGGAAGTAACAATCAGTTTCACACATACAGAATGGGAAGAGACTGTCTAGGAAGGAGTACAGCAGAGAGGGATTTGGGGGTTATAGTGCACCACAGGCTAAATATGAGTCAACAGTGTGATGCTGTGGCAAAAAAAAAACAACATGATTCTGGGATGCATTAACCGGTGTGTTGTGAGCAAGACAGGAGAAGTCATTCCTTCGCTCTACCCTGCGCTGTTAGGCCTCAACTGGAGTATTGTGTCCAGTTCTGGGCACCATTTCAAGAAAGATGTGGAGAAATTGGAGAGGGTCCAGAGAAGAGCAACAAGAATGATTAAAGGTCTAGAGACATGACCTATGAAGGAAGGCTGAAAGAACTGGGTTTGTTTAGTCTGGAAAAGAGAAGACTGAGAGGGGACATGATGCAGTTTTCAGTATCTAAAGGATGTCTAAGGAGGAGGGAGAAAACTTGTTCATCTTAGCCCTAAGGATAGAACAAGACGCAATGGGCTTAAACTGCAGCAAGGGAAGTTTACGTTGGACATTAGGAAAAAGTTCCTAACTGCAGGGTGGTTAAACACTGGAATAAATTGCCTAGGTAAGATTGTGGAATCTCCATCTCTGGAGATATTTAAGAGTAGGTTAGATAAATGTCTATCTGGGATGGTCTAGACAGTATTTGATCCTGCCATGAGGTCCCTTCCAATCCTAGAATCTATGAATCTATCACACTGGGTTGGCCTCATTATGGTCCCTTGAAAATTCTGCTGTGATGCAAAATCATTTCATCACACCTGTTCATTCCTGACATAAACTAATAATTTTGCAAGCGTCATTGTTATGGGCTACTATATCACCAAGTGCCCTTTCGCAGAAAGTCTTATATTCTCCTTCTCTTTTCTGTTTTCTGTTCCCTTTGATGAGAAAGAAGATAGCAATATAAAACAAATCATATTGGTGTATTACTAAGACTGTAATTTTATTGCAGTGTTCCTAAAATTGTTTGGGCTCTCTTGAGATTTAAGATATTTGATAAGAGGAAATGTTGTCTAAAGAATAGAGCATGTAATGGGAGCATGTACTCCTGTTATCTATTTCTAGCTGATCAACTCAATTCCTGTGTGAACTTGGGCAAATCATTTAATGTCCCTGAGCCTCAATTTACTCATCCGTAAAGCGACAGTATACAATTTACCTCAGAGGGACATTATAAGTATTATAGAACCATAGTAGATTCCACAGTCTAGACTGTAAGATGATGCCAATTCTAAACCACATTTTGACCCCTTCTAAAAAATTTGCAGACTTGATCACTGAAAGAAGAGACATTATTGTTGCCAATCTAACAAGCTGTTATCAAAAAAGAGTGGATTTACACTTTAAAAAAATCATTCTGACTTCTTTTGTCCACTCTTAACTCAAAATGGCTTCACGTGAAGATCTCAGAATTGTGTGATGCATTGATCCCCAATGAAAGCTGCAGCACAGATCTAGTTTTGCCTTTTTTGAGTACCTAATTCTTTGTTTACATATATATTGTCTGTAGGCTTCCACATTCAGATCTTGATTCTCCCATTTTGCTTGTATCTTGTGTAGTCATTTACATTTGTGCAAAGTGGGCATAAGTGCTATCATTCCAATTTTATATAGTTTTACAATATCTTTGCACTTACTTTGCACAATTGTAAATGATTCCACAAGGTACATGGCAGCGGAGAATCAATCTCAGAGACCTAGATACCTCAGATCTCCTTGACAATCTGGATACAGACCTCCAAATGGTACAAGTACAACAGTGGTGGTGGCATTAGTAGGTGCCCTTCTCCTGACAAGAGTGGTATCATAAGGCTTTTCTTATGTGGTTTCTTCATTCTTTCCTTGCTGAGCATTCCCTGATGGTGGCTTCAAGTAATCACTCATCACCTCTAAGGGAGCTCATATGTGGTGTTCCATAGGGCTCCATCTTGTCTCCCTCCCTGTTTCCATCCTTGTGTACATGAGGCCAGTAGGAGCATTAGTGGGGAGGCATGGGCTTCAGTATGTTCATTTTGTTGATACCCATCTCTCCTTCACTATCTTATCTGATCCAGTCAGTGCTGTTGAATGCTTTACTCAATGTCTGGGGGAGATTGGGGCATGGACGAGGTCTAGCTGGCTGAGATCAATGCCAGTAAAACTGGGGTGATACTGATTTGGTTGCAGGAAGCAACCAGAGAGAGAGAGAGAGCATTATATCTATCTCTTGCTTGGAAGACTTGTACCCACCTTTTCACAATCTGGGGGCATCGTTGCACCCCAGCTGCTGTTTAATGATTACAAAGCAGCAGTGACCAGGAAGGCTTTTTTTCATCTCCATCAGGAGAGAGTGACCATTCTTTTTGTGGATATAGTCTGTGTCACCATAATCCAAGTCTTTGCTCCTTCACGACTGCTGCAATGCACACTAATGAGGCCACACCTTAAATCAGCTGAAAACTGAAGCTTGTTCAGAATATGGCAGCCTGCTTATTAAGCAGAGTATTTTTCTGGAAGCATATGACACCAGTGCTTCTGCATTGCCTATCTGTGGTTTCTGGGTGAGGTTTAAGATGTTGGTTTTGAATGATAGAATCCTAAATGGCTTGGAACCTGTCTACTTTAGGAACAGCTTCTCGCCGTGCATTATTGCTGCAGAAGTCAGCATTGGTGCTCAAGCTGGAACCCCATCTGTATAAAATAGTAGCTACTAGCAAGACATTCTACTTGAGGCAACCTAAATTTTGAAACTTACTCCCCATCCCATGTTTGTCCAGAATAGCTTGGATCTGTTGATCTTCAGGGAACACTGCCCCCACTTCTAGGATGGAATAATTGGTTGGTGAGGAGGAATATTGTTTGGGATCTGCTTTCATCATTTCTTAACTTGGGGTCTGCTTTCATCATTTCTTAGTTATTTTCTAGTTTGGGATGAAGAGAAGCCTCTGGTTTGGTTAGGTTTGTTATGCGGTTGTATTTTTGATTCATTACAGGGACCTTGGGTTAGGTGCTTTTTAAAGAGTTAATATAAATTGAAATAGTTAAAGAAATAAACATTAGAGGAGCTGGCTTACATATCTGTACATTGGATAAGATTTTTCATCATTCGTTTCTAAAATGACTTTCTTCTAAACTTACTAGTGTTAGGAAGAAATAGAATAATTTTATTTTTATTTTTTTGAAAGATAGAGAAATTTCCTTATAAAAAAGATTCATTGAGAAAGTGCTACGGTTCTGTCTTAATATTTATTAATTTAAAACATTGTTGTAAATAAAATATTTGTAAAAAGCAAAACCCCAAACATTTGAAGTCAGGAAGTTCTAAGTTAAAGTTAAAAAACAAACAATTGAACATAAAGAAATTTTAGTTTTTCAAAACCTTAAACATTGGAAAGTCTCGAAATACTCAGAACTTTTCCCATCACTAGCTTTTATCTTTCTGTCCATTTACTCTCACCTCTCCTCCAGTTACAGGTGGAAGACCCTCACTAGTGGCTGAATGAAATAAATGCCAGTTTTCCCTGACTAACTTAGATTTTTGCATTATGATAACATCTGCAGCTATCCTGCTGGCTTGTATCAAGTACAGGAATATTTTAGGCCTTTATTGTAAGGGTAGGCTATTTGGGAGTCTTTCATCATATGATCAGGGTGGATGTGGAAAAAGTTGACCACTGGTTTTGGTGGCATTGGACTTCTGAACTATATAAGTAAGGTTAATAGCATAAAATTGGGCTCCATATATAGTTGTTGTGTGTGGCCCATTTTTGGAGGTTAATATAAGACAATGTGGTCACTGGCCTGTGGGAGATCTCTGTAATGGGGAGTGGATAGTTTTGCAGCTGACAGGCCAGTACGATATCTTTATTCCTGGATAGCAGGTGATTGTGGAAGTTAAATGCAGGATAGTGGTTGGGGAGTTGAGGTTGGTATTGGAACAGTTACTGTGTATTTTCACTTTGTTTAAATAGGTATGGGCCCAAACCAAAACGCTGCATACAAATTCACCACAGAATTTCAGATCCAGACTTTGCAGCTCCTGACTTTCATATTTTTTAGAAAATTCCTATTCCTATTACTATTATCATTCATCAGGAACTATTAGAGGTGGCCGCAGTTGTACTTTTGAAATAAATGTGGCTTTTAAAAAGGATCTAGAAACTTAAAGATGCCTGCTTTAAGTTATTTTCTAAATATTTTGTTTAGGTTTCTCCCATCTTGATGTGATGCTTGTGGAATGCTATGATCCAAAAGGTGACCAGTGGAATATTCTTCAGACTCCTATTTTGGAAGGTCGCAGTGGCCCTGGATGCACAGTTCTTGATGATAGTATTTACCTTGTTGGAGGCTACAGTTGGAGTATGGTGTGTACCTGTTTTCTGAAAATGGCTCCTCATACAATTTTTAGTTACTGTCTGAAAAAAAGTTGTGCCTGTTCTTTTTTTTCCTTCTAAGGAATGCTGAAAATATAAATCAAGGGCCGTCAAAATCTTGGATGCATTGAAAATGTTCTTGAGGCTGATTTACAGCTTGGTTTGTAAAGCTGACATTACCTATTGATTTTCTGATGGAAATAATCTTATTTCATTTCCAAATTTATTTTATTATAAAAATATAGATTAAGGGCTAAGTTACAGATTTTTAAAACTATATAGGCATGCTCCACTTAGTGTTGCACTGCCAAAGTGATTTAGGAGCCTAAATCTCATTTACAGAAGTGATATAGGCAATTAGGACATCAACTGACAGTGAGATTTAAAGTGCCTAACACACTTTTGAAAATGGGACTTAAGCTCCTAAATCAATTAAGCATTGCAATGCTGAGAGCTGCAGTGCTTAAATAGCATTACAACTCTGGGCCTTAGCCTGCAAACACTGTTGCTTAAGTTACATCCATAAAATACACACATATATGTAAAACAAGAAGTTGCACTGAACCCTGGGGATTGGGCATGCAAAACAGGTGCTGTGAAATGTTGTCGTCTAAAGGATTTAGCACATAGTTGGGTATCAAAAGCTCTGGGATTATAATCCCAGCTCTTCCGCTGGCTCCCTGCATGGCCTGGCACAAGTCACTTCACATTCTAATTTCCCTAAAGGAGACTACTAGTACTTACCTACCTGTTTTATTCTGTTATTGTGAGGTTTAGTTGATGTCATACAGTGCTTTGAAGTCAGGATTGACGTCAGTGGTACATGATTGGGCCCATAAAGTACTACATAAAATTAAGTGGAACTTAAACTTGATGGAACTTTCTGTGTAAAGTGCCTATTTGCAAGTGTGTATCTGCCTGCACAATTGCCTTTTGGCACCTATGTACGTTTTTATAGGTTAGAATACTTGCAATTTTTTGGAAAATGTAGTCCTACATGTACATTTTGTTGTTATTAAACAAGTGTAATTTTAATGTATGTTTGAGATCTTGCTTCCCTTACTTACATGAATAGTCCCATTGACTTGGACTGAAATATTTTTTCAGACACATTGAGCCAGGTTCTCCTCAAACTTACACTAGTTGTACAGCATGGTAGCTCTATTGACCTTCGATTTACTACCAGATAAGAGAAAGATCAGCCCCTTTATAGTTGACTTTAGAAAAAAGAAGCAAAGCTTTGGTAATGTTATTTGCATGATGTATATGAGTATATGCGCTAATGAAGTTGGGGAAGAGGACGTGGATTGATTTAAGACAGCTTCAGAGTTTTTTTTAATCTGAGCATCAGTCACTTGTAGGGAACTTTTAGCATTTTTTCAGTATTTCAATTTCCTTTTAAGATAAGATATTTTAGAATACATTATTTTAATTTGTACAAGGTGCAGTGATACAAAAGAGGGGTGTAATTTGGCAAAATTGAGTAGTGATTTTGGGTCCCTCAATACTTGTATACCTCACTAAAGACACTTTTAGAGCAACAATGAGGAGTTCGGTGGCACCTTAAAGACTAACAGATTTATTAGGGCATTAGCAGAAAGCTTATGCCCAAATAAAGCTGTTAGTCTTTAAGGTGCCACCAGATTCCTCATTCTTTTGTGGATACAGACTGACTTGATTTTGAGAGGGTGAGTGTTCAACACTTTATGACAATTGAGCCTCTTTAATGTGTCTCAAGTTTTGCTCTCACAATGTTTCAATAAGATTTTGTTCTGTCATAGGGAGCCTACAAATCTTCTACTATTTGCTACAGTCCTGAGAAAGGAACCTGGACAGAACTAGAAGGAGATGTAGCTGAGCCACTTGCAGGTCCTGCATGTTCGACTGTCATACTGCCAGCCTGTGTACCGTACAACAAATAATATTCGAGAAGCACTGAAATGAACAATATTACATTCTGGAAAGTAATAACGGGTGACGTAAATATTTTAATAGAACAGAATTCCTGGCAAAACAAAACTACTATAATTGACCCCTTACTTCAGATTTATGCTTTAAAAGCAAACTGGAAACAAAAAGTCTCATCTCAGATAGATGCCGGTGTCTTGTGAAGCAAGTAGCTAGAACACACCGAACATTACATGCTGACAGACTGCCATTTCAGACTGATTTTAACTTTTTTCTCACTACAGAAATATTCTTCACATGGATTTTAACTTTTAAAAATGAGGCTAAATGTGCAAATACAGCCTGAAAAGACAAGATCAGTTTTATGCATTATATTCTACCTGCATGTGATCTATGTGAAGTCATGAAGATATTGTGTCATGAATGCTTCAAAACTCAGACACTGAAAAGCTCACTCTGCATTACAGAACTGTCTTCCCCTCTGTAATCCTAACCTACAGCTACTTCATATGCTCTGCAAGCTGCACAGCATCAAAAGATCATAAAAGGTAAAGAAATGTCATTCCATTTTTGCACAACTTGGCTTCTCATACACTCTGCCTTCAAAGTCCCCATGTGTAAGTGTAGTGAAGAGCACTTCTTGCAATAGTGATTTTAAGGATTAGGAACAAATTCTGCTCTTAGTTACACTGGTATAAATGCAGAACCACTCCACTAAAATCAATGGAATGAATGTTTTTATAGCTAGTGTGACTGAAATCTTGGCCTAAACCTCAAATTCTGGGTTTACAAAGTAAGTTTTTCTCATAAGCAGTTAAAAGACAACACATTAATACAGTAAACATACAAGAATTTATCTTCATTTTCACTAACATTAGAAGTGAACACACTTACTATTTGCTTTCAAAGACAAGAACACTGAATTTGAGCATGATGATACCTCTTTAGACTTTTAAATTAGTATGCATAGAATTGAAGGGTCTCTGGTAAGTGGCTAAAATCCTCATCTCTGGTTTACCTTCAGATGTTCATAATTTGAAGGGTTTTCTCTATTGATCCAGAAAAATACAGGGCTGGATTCTCCACTACCTTATACCTTGTTTAGTTATTTACATCTGGTAAAATGAGTCAAAATGCTACCAGATCAGAAAAGTTGCAGTTACACCCACTTTACACAGTTGTACTTGATTACATAGGGTGCAAGGCAGTAGCAAATCAGGCCCTATGTGTTTTTATGCTTATATCTTCCTTTTGCAGCAGTAATTGACTAACAAACACTGTGCCTGGTTCTCCACTGCCTCTTGGCTTGCGTAAGGATTTTGACCTGTACACAGTGCACATAAAATACTTCTTCAAGTGCTTGTTCATGTCCATTCCATGTTAGATGTGTGTGCTCACCACATGCACCAGTGCCGGAAATTTTTCCTTGAGTAGTATCTGTAGGGGACCGGCTCTGACACCCTCTGGAGTGGCATGCATATGCGCCAGTATAAGAGGCAGCACTGGCCCCCTCAATTCCTTCTTACTGCCAGTGATGGTACTGGAACATCTCCTTGCTTCGGCAAGTACTCTTACCCAGTGTTCTTCCTATTATTTATTGTGTAAATAGTTCTTAGATGAGTAGTTCTTTTGTTCTCTTAATAACTGTAATACTATTAACTAACTAAGTTAGATAGTCCCCTATGGGACTTAGCCTAGGGACGGGGCATGCCTCAGTCCCCGGGCCTCAAGCTTTGTGATCACTGCAAAAAGCCTATGCCGATCAGCGACCCTCATCAAAGCTGCTTGAAATGTCGGGGGGAAACCCGTGTTAGCGATGTGTCACATCTGCAAGAGCTTCAAACCAAGAACTAAAAAGGAGCAGGACATAAGACTGAGACCGCTCCTCATGGAGTCGGCCCTCGTGCCGGTCTCCAAACCGCTGAGATCAGACTCCACTCCAGTGGCATCAGCATGAAGTGTGCCACCAGCACTGGCCTCCCAGTGCTGGTCCCAGTCCCCAGTACCTGCTAAAATGCAAAGGAAGCACACTGGGACAGGGCGTTCTGTGACATCCCGTACTGAAAAGGAAAAGTCCGAAGAGGAGCATAGGCCCATGTGAGACAGCATGTCTCCGGAGCCCAGCCAGGCACCTGCATCGCCAGCTAGGCAACCCAGCCCTCCAAGGGACCCACCAGCCACCCCTGGTAGTGGCAGAGGTTCCCAGCACCTGTAGGTTCCATCCATGCTGGAGGCCTTCCAGGCTACAAAAGGCATCACATCTTTGCTGGTGCTACCGACGCCCCATCAAGGCATAGTTGTCTCTAGAGTGAAGCCGACACCGGGGTCTGTGCAACAGTCTCTGTCTGTGCAGCATTGCTCCCTGGCACTGCAGGAGTTGATGTCGAAGCAGGATCCTCCGAGAGGTGCTTCTGACCTGCCCATACCGACCAGAGTTCCTGGCACTGTTCGCTGTACTCTTGGCATCGGTCCTCTGAGGTGTGGCATCGCTTGCCCTATGGTCAATGCAGATCCGTAGCATGCCACTGGTACCTGGAATCATGGCACCAGTTGCTGGAGAGGAGGCATCACTCCTTGGGGCAACAAAGTCCACCAGGACCATGACACCAATTGCTGGGACCACAAGCTGGTCCCTGGCACCAAGACACAGATCGCCGGACTCACAGCAACAATCTCTGGGGTCCCTGAGCTCTAGATGTCGATTGCCGGTGTACCATGGCCAATCTGCCAAGCTCTGCTGTCAGTCCCCGGACAGATGGCACCAGGACCTGTCCCCCAGCCACAGTCACTGGGATAGCAGGCATGGAGGGGCCAGGGGTGCAGCATCGGCACCGCATTGTTCCCCCCGGCAGAAACTTTCCTCCTCAGGCTTAGAGGCTTAGGAGATAGCAAGTCCCTCTGTCCAGCCACACGCAACCAGATCTGGGAGGGCTCCTCCAGGGCCACCAGCCAGTGCATGGCCCCAGGGCCAATGGCCAACCCCATCGTACTTTTGGAACCCATGGGGGTTTCCCCAGGTATCGGAGACACAGATGCAGCACTCAGTGTCAGGGGCGTCAGGGAGGAGGTTGGCAACAATCTCCCGCCCTCCCCTGGAATTAGAAGAGGGATCTGATCAAGGGGCCCAGAAGCACCCTCTGGCCTCGGTGAAGACCAACCGTGCAAG
Source organism: Chelonoidis abingdonii (assembly GCF_003597395.2). Taxonomy (NCBI): domain Eukaryota; kingdom Metazoa; phylum Chordata; order Testudines; family Testudinidae; genus Chelonoidis; species Chelonoidis abingdonii. The sequence continues at coordinate 223,388,324 of NC_133770.1, read as the reverse complement.
GGACGCTGAGCCAGCCCCTCCCCCTCCTTCGGCTCCTCATCATCCTCACCCAATGAGGCGGTGACAGGACTGTCCAAGACAGTGCGGCAGGATGATGCCAAGACACACCAGCAGCTGCTGAAGAGAGTGGCGGCAAACTTGGGATTGGAAGCAGAGGAGTTGGTGGAACTCTCTGACACTTTATTCGACATTCTGGCTGGGGTAGCCCCATCTAGCATGGTGCTCCAGGTACATGAAGGGTAGTAAAGCTGGTAAAAGCCTTATGGAAGACCCCATCTTCTCTCCTGCCCATTTCCTGCAAAAGGGTTTGAATACCTGTATTCTCACCCAGCCCCAAACTCTTTAGTGGTCTCTGCGGCCAACGAGAGGGACAGACAAGGGCAACCCAGCCCAGTTACCAAAAACAAGGATGGCAAGAGATTGGACTTATTTGGCAGAAAAAATTATTCATCTGCCAACCTCCAATTATGAATGGCAAACCATCAGGCCTTACTCGGAAGGTATGATTTCAATGTGTGGCAGTCTGTGGCCAAGTTTGCAGACTCGCTGTCGGAAGACACCAGTCAAGAGTTCCTGGCCATTTTGGATGAAGGGAGAAATGTGGCAAGGGCAGCCCTTCAGGCCACCTCCGACACGGTGGACTCAGCTGCCAGGTCCATCACAATAGCCGTGTCAATGAGACAAGTGTCGTGGCTGATGTCTTCCGGGCTATCGACGAAGGCTCAGCAATCAATCCAGGACACAAGACGCAAGTTTACATGGGCTCAAGGACTCTGGGGCTACTCTACGTTCCCTGGGTCTCTATACACCGACCCCCACTAGAAAGAGATTCAGACCGCAGCAACCTCAAAGACTAGCCAGTCAGGCCCCGTCTGGAGCCCTACCACAGGAAGGGCAAGGGCCATAAGTGCAGACGAGGCCAACAACCAGCTCTTTCTTCCCACTCAGGCTCCTCCCGCTACCCGCCTGGTAACAAGCGGGCGTTTGAGGGTATGCCTGAGGGCCACCTCCCAGTCTGCAGCTAGGATCCTGTACCCCTCTTGTTTTCAAACTGCCTTTTTCCTTTCCTCCCCACTTGGGCCGCTATAACATTGGACTAGTGGGTCCTTAGCACTGTGGCAGTGGAGTATATCCTACAATTTATTTCTACTCCCCACTACCACCACCCTTCCCTGTCCTTCTTCAGGGACCCTTCTCACGAGCAACTTCTCACCCAAGAGGTGCAAGCCCTCCTGCGAGTTGGGGCCATAGAAGAAGTCCCCTTGCACCTAAGAGGGAAAGGGTTTTATTCTTGGTGTTTTCTCATTCTGAAGCCCAAAGGGGGGCTGTGCCCCATACTGGACTTGCAAGGCCTCAACAAGTATCTCAAGAAGTTGAAGTTCCAAATGGTCTCTCTGGCCTCCATTGTCCCCTCCCTGGATCCTGGAGACTGGCATGCCGCCCTCGACTTGAAGGACACGTATTACCATTTTCCAAGGACACAGAAGATTCCTGCGGTTTGAGTGGGTGCTTCCATTTGGCCTGGCTATAGCGCCATGAGTGTTCACAAAGTGCATGTCAGTGGTCACAGCCTACCTCAGGTGCCAGGGCATTCAAATCTACCCATACCTCAATGATTGGCTTATCAAGGGTCATTCGCGATTAAAGTCTGTTGCAGCGTTCAGTTGGTGCAAGCCACATGCCAAGCACTGGGTCTCTTGATAAATGAACAAAAATCCACATTGGTCCCAGTGCAAAGAATAGAGTTCATCGGGGCAGTTCCGGACTCTACCTGAGTCAGGGCCTTTCTCCCGGAACCCAGATTCAAGACAATGTCTGGTCTCATCACCCAACTGACGAGTCACCCTATCACCACAGCCAGGGTATGCCTCAGACTGCTAGGGCACATGGCAGTGTGTATTTATGTAGGGCACTTATGTACTTTGACATGCGCAACTGAGGCTCAGACCCCATCAGATGTAGCTGGCGTCAGTCTACACCCCAGCCAGGCACCACTCGGACAAAGTCCTTAACAATTCTGCAGCGAGTACTTACTGCTCTGAAATGGTGGTCCAACCCAGTAAACTTGTCTGAAGGAGTACCTTTTGCAACCCCAAAAACCACATTGGTGCTAGTGTCAGACCTTGGCTGGGGAGCCCACCTCGAATTGCTAAGGACCCAAAAGTTGTCCCAGGAAGAGTTGGCACTGCACATCAACATCAGGGAGCTCGGGGCCATCTGTTTGGCATGCGAAGTGTTCCTCCTGCAACTATCCCATCAAGCAGTTCAGCTGTTGATGGACAATATGGTCTCCATGTTCTATGTCATCAGGCAAGGAGGAGCATGGTCCTCAGCCCGCTGTCGGGAAGTCCTCCAACTGTGGGAATTCTGTACCCAGCATGTCATACACATCGAGGCTCTACATTTTCCTGGAGTCCGAAACAGACTGGCAAATCACCTCAGCAGGTCATTCTGTTCTCACCATGAGTGGTCCCTCCACTTGGAGATTGCCAGAATGATCTTCCAGAGGCAGTGAACTCCCCAAGTGGACCTGTTTGCCACCAGATGGAACAGGAAGTGTCATCAATTCTGCTCCCTCCAAGGGCTCGACAGCAGATAACTCTCTGACACCGAAATTAAAGCCCTTACGTCAGAGCTCCCATATACAGTGTCCTACGAGGACAAGGTTCAGTTGCGTCCCCGTCCTGCTTTCCTGCCAAAGGTGGTGTCACCTTTCCATGTTAACCAGGATATTTTCCTCCTGGTGGTCTGTCTGAAGCCTCACGCGTCCAATGAGGAGAAGCGTTTTCACATCCTGGGTGTCTGATGGGCTCTGGTGTTCTACTGAGAGCATACAAAGCCCTTTCTCAGATCAACTCAACTCTTCGTTGCAGTAGCTGACAGGATGAAAGGCCTCCCAGTGTCTTTTCAGAGGCTTTCCTCTTGGATTACTGCCTGAATCCGTACTTGCTATGAGTTGGCGCAGGTCGTACCTCCACCAATAGTGACGGTCCATTCAACTAAAGCTCAGGCATTGTCAGCAGCCTTCCTGGCACAAGTCCCTGTCCAGGATATCTGCAGGGCCACAACGTGGTCATCAGTGTACACCTTAACAATCCGCTATGCCATCACCCAGCGGGCCAGAGATGATGCTGGCTTTGGCAGAACTGTGTTGCAATTAACATATCCATGAACTCCTACCTGCCTCCGGAGATACTGCTTGGGAGTCACCTAACATTGAACGGACATGAGCAAGCACTCAAAGGAGAAAAAACAGTTACTATCCTTTCATAACTGTTCTTTGAGATATGTTGCTCATGTCCATTCCATGACCCACCCTCCTTCCTCTCTTTTGGAGATCCAACAAGAAGGAACTGAAAAGGGGCGTGGCGGTGCCCCTTATACTGGTGCATATGCACACCACTCCAGAGGCCGCCAGAGCCAGTCCCCTACGGATACCACTGAGGGGGGAAACTTCCAGCACCAGTGCATGTGGCAAGCACACACACCTACAATGGAATGGACATTAGCAATGCATGGCGAAGAACAACAGTTATGGAAGGTTAGTAACCACTTTTTCCATTCTGAATCACTGGTGTTTTACATCTACTTTGCACTCAGGCCAGCTCCTCGGCCGATGTAAATTGGCATAGCTCCATGAAAATCAGTAAAGGCACTCCAGTTTACACCAGTTCATGATCTGGCCCTTCATTTGTAAAGTTGTAAATGCTTACACTGTGAAAGGCAGTAGGGATCAGGCTGAGAATTTGCAAAGCTGTGAATATTTGTCTATATAAATTGATGATGGTACATAAACAAGAAGCGAACAGCTACTGTACGTTAGCTTCTGCTGCAGTAGGAATAGGCAGAGGGGGGAAATCATTGTGTTTTTTACATATATAGAAATAGAAAAAGGACAAATTTGGTTGGAAATTAAACTAAACATTCAGGCTTCCGAGAGAGTGATATAAACAATGGAGAATAAATATTGTGGGGCCATTTCTCCATGGCATCACTCCAGCTTTATGACAATGTAGCTCTCTTGCATGCAGCAGAATTACTCTGAAGTAAAACTGGAGTCATTCAGTAGAGACTGAGGCTGTACAAATGCAATAAAGGAATTGGTGAGGCAGCTGCCCATGCAGACAAAGTTGTTTAAACAAATTATTTTCCAAAGCCACAGATAGCATCACACTAAGGAACTCATAAAGGTGGAGTGTATATCCTGAAATCTCAATCCATTTCTGCTATAGAGTGCAATTTTAGTTGGTTTTGTATTTATTTGTATTGTTCATATCCAAGGGATCCCTTGTAAAATATATTTGGTGCAATCATGACTTTTTTCATTTCTGTTTAAAGTATATAAATATATATGAAAAGGAAACATGTTACAGTATTAAATGAGGAAACCTAGAATGACATTTAAGATCAGGATAAGGTCTGCCATAAACCAGTGACTGTTACCTGTCTCTACTAAAATGTACCATTTTAAAAGGGTATTTGTTGTCCTTTTAAATGGTTCTTTTTTTACCAAGATAATTTAAAGATTTATGAGGCTTGTATGTAAATCTTTATGTTTCAGAAAGGCATGACCAAGGAAATTGCTAACTGAATAAGTCAAAAGAATGTAAATTTTGTACAGTATTAGAATGTGTAAATGAAGCTTGCTTGTAGGGCGAAAACTTTAAATAAAACTTTATGTACTAATTCAACTGTCTGCCATATTCCTACTTATAAAGTGTATGTATAAATAATATCTACATTAAATTCTTTGGAAGTTTTTTATCATGCAGATGTGTAAACATTTTTATTTTGCAGATATGCATAACCGTTTCACTGTTCTCCAAGAGTGATATACTCTATGCTCTAAATGTAATTAATCAAATTCTTACCTTGAATGCACATGCTTGGCCTATGTTTAAATCAGAGAAAGCCCCCACATGCATGTCTGAGGGCAGAATTTGACCCCAGGAAAATACTAATTCCATTGCACACTTCTGAAATACACTTCTTCGGGTCTGAGTGTCATTTACTCTGCCCATTGGGAAAGGAAAAATTAATTTCATCCATTTCATAATAAATTAAATGAAAAGGATCCTCATTAAATTAAATCCAAACGCTCATTTGTACTCATGGGGATTTTTTTTGTCCCTCTTCAAAATTTCCCTAAAACTGTGATTAACACTTCTGATTATGTGTATTTCATTCATTAGCTTAGAAGCACTAATGCAGGTGAGAGGTTAAGGAGCTGGGACAGGTGGTAGCCTTGGGCTGTAGGAGGAGGAAAGGGATGGATGTTACCAGGTGTGCTATCCGATCAGCAGCAATAGTGGTGTTGTTAGAGGGCTGAGGGGCACAGTGAAGTTTTTAAAATCCCTGTTCTAAAGAGGACATGGAAGCCTGTAAAAATCTTCAGCACAGAAGGGAAGAGTGGTGGCAGATAAGAAAATGGATTGAGAGACACAATGAGGAGGATTTTTTTAAGTGTATATGTTGAGTACAGAATGTGACAGGAGAAGGGAAGAAAAAGGAGAGTGAGGAGAGGATTTTATTCTTATATTTTATGTAGGAGAAAAAGCAAAACATAAGAGAAACTGGAAACAAAGAGGAGAGATGGGACAGATACAGAAAAGAAGGAACAGGGGCTAGGAGGAGCACATGGAAATGAAAGGAAGAAATAGGAGCAAGTCCTGAGAGAGGAGAAAGACACTAGTCAGAGGAAAAGTAAGAAGGGAGGTTTAGAAGGGGACAACGTCTCCTGGATCAGGGTCAGAGGAGAAACTAATGAGACGAGATGACAAGAAAAGAAGGAGAGGTGGTTCCAAGATACAAACTGGAGGACAGGAGGAATGAAGAGCAGAGTGGAGGAGAAGCAAAGGGAAATACCAGAAGAGGAGAGAAATGAAGTAATGTGAGCAGATTTGTGACAACTGCCGTTCTGCTTTCCAAAGCCAATTCATTTAAAATGTTATAGCTATGAGTCACAAAAAGGACAAAATCGTGTCTGCTGGTGTCACAGTGGGAAGGGAGAGGGGAGAAGGGAAGATGAGACATTTTCCCCTCTATATGCAAGCAGGGTAGTATCCCTCCATAGTGCTCAGGAAGCACAAGAGAAGAGAGAGCCTTGCTAACCTGTCAGCCCACACACATGCCCTGAAAGGGGACATGGTCTGCTCTTTCGGGACATGTCTTCCACCAGCTAATTGCCATCCTGAAAGGTGCTAAGCACCCACAATTTCCACTGAAAAATGAAGCCCTGAAGTTTTGTGTAGGCAACCAAATGTAAGGCTATTATTAGCATGTATTTATTTTGTGTTTTCCGGCTACTAAAATGCAGGCGTGCATGGTCTCCTTGCCTCTCAGGGCAACCTATGAGGAAAACTCATGCAATACCTCACAAAGGATTGAATCTGACTGACTCACCAATGTAGTACTGTAGTTATCTTTGTTGAAAGGGTCATCTCATTTTACAGATCCTCCTTAAACTGAGTATGCTGGGTGTATGTGAGTGGAGACAGAAACCCCAGACAAGTGGCAATACAAGAGCACTAGCCTTAAGTTATCAAAATATATTCTGCTGTACAATTGAAGATACAGATCCTGTTTTCAATTATATACCAGCAATAAAAGAGGAGATGTTTTGCCCTTTGGTTTGTTTAGGCCTTTAACAGTCAGACCAAAGAAATAGCAATGGTAGTGCTGGAGGTCAGGGTGGTTAGTGGTAAAGGAAACTACACTAATGAATTCTAGAGGGCTTGTAATGCCATAAAAGATTCAGTTAATCTGCAGCATAGATGTTGATCAGTGGAACTGAACCTAACTCCCTGGACCTTGTCAGATGTATTCTGTGCATGTCGGCGTTCCACACCAATTACAGATTTTAGAAGATGCTCTCATGCAAAACTATGTGCCTTAATATATAAGCCAGCTCAGATGTAGCTAAAATTAAAATCTGACTGTGGCGAATCTCTGTGATCCTGATATATGAAAATCCAAATAAATGATTTGTTCACAGAAATGAAAAATAACTTCAGCAGGAAATATCAAAATTACTTATGCAGGATTAATCCAGTTCAATGAATGCATCTTCCGTTGATTAATAAAGCATCAATGAATTACAAAATAAAACTAGAGGAGTCTTGTGGGGCTGTTATATTTGTATCCCTTACTGAAGCGAAAGACAAGTGTGTACACTTAGAGATGTGGTCAACCATTGTGTTATTTTAATTGTAAGTGACTGAATACAAATACTGATTTCCTAATTGTTTTGTTTTCCCCTTCAATTGCAATCTGTTATTGTATCACTTTACTGCTTCTTTGAAGAACAAAGAAAGTCACCATCTTACCCGCCAATATGGTGAGTAAGTACTGAGTTACTGGCACGCTTCCCACAGTAACTCCACTCATCACCTGCATGGCATCACTGACAACAAATGCAGGAGCCTAACCCTTAGCTAACCCAGCTCTCTTTGTTGTTAGTACAGTCTGCCTCCCCGTAGACCCAAATTAGAATTCTTGTTCTAGTAGCACCGTCAACTTAGGATTCGTTGCTCTTGTATTTAAATGGCCCTAGAAATAAAACCAAATGGATGTGAACAGATACAGGGGAAACTACTTAGTTGTTTAACAAATTTTGCTTTCTCCCAAATTAATGTTCTCCACCAACATTGAAAAAGTAATCAGTTGGATTTATGGAAAGTAGCATCATCAGACCTGGGATTCTGGTCTCAGTTCAGAAAACTGCAATTAATCATCACAATGGTAACAGAAGAAATGTTTATTAATGGCTGAGGTGAATTAGCTACAAGTATCTTGCAAATTCCTCTATAACTCCTTCAATTTTGAGTTGCCTTCTTTTCTTTCCAATGGTGTTATAAATGTGTCAAAATCCCACAAATCTAATATGGGGCACTTCCAAAGTTATTTTTACCTGTTTGAGGAGTTCACAGTAACTGTGGCTTTCAAAATGCAAGAATTCAAAGGAAATACATGTTTACGTTTCTTAAGGCAATTACAGCAGTAATTATCTGTAGTCCCCATAAGTAAAGCAAAAACCTGGAAAACCAGAAACTCCTTGATTCAAGAGGTAGTTGTTATTAAGCACTGTCAGTGTATTCAGGATTGTGCAAATCTAGAGGTACTTGCACCAAAAAATTTCCCATGTAATCCATATCATCATTACAATTTACATAGAACAGTCTACATCAGATTGGTAATGGACGATGGAGCCTTTTGCTTCTAAGACACTGGTTCAAATTTCAGCCCAGCTGGTGGTGGTTATTGCAGTAGCACCTTAGGTCCCCAAACATAGGTTCTGGAACTATGGATGCTGGGGGCTGAAGCAGCACCCCCGGCTTGAAGTGGTTTCCATATTATATAGGGTTTGCAGTTTTGTTCAATGGCTTTCAGCATCCCCACTGTACAAATTGTTCCAACACCCCTGTCCCCAAACAGATTGGCAGTAACAACGTTCTTATCTAGTAGCTGTTCGGTGGACAATGGACATTGAGTTTAGTGTTCTCCATTCAGTTTCCAGGGGAGAGGTAGACACCTCACAGACACCTCACAGACACCACCATCATTGCTAGTACTAATAATCAACCATCACAGCCAAGGTTTGAATGGGCATAGAGACGGATCACTCTCTTCTCCTCTAGAAATGATTTCTTCTAAACAGTGCTGAGGAACACTGGTGATGCAGCATAGGGCAGCTCCAACTGCCCACGTTTGCATATTCAGTGGACAACACAACTTCTCCTTCAGGGTGTCAATCCATTTCATTAGCACTAAATTCACAGCAAAAAAAATAAAAACAAATATAATCTAGAATAAACATACTGGAAGAATTACACTCATGGCTCTCTTGCTTTGCATCTCATTCCCATGTGTTTTATGCAGTCAGGGTTCCTTCCCCACTCTGAAGTTTAGGGTACAGATGTGGGGACCCACATGAAAGACCCCCTAAGCTTATTTACCAGTTTAGGTGAACAGTAAGCTGCCACCCACAAGCATGTTCCAAATCTTAGGGGAGAGCCACTTGGAACTCTGCCTTCCGCCAAATATTTCCCAAGTCCCTAACCCCTCCTTTCCTGGGCAGATTTGAGACTAATATCCCAACCAATTGGTTACAAAGTGATCAAAGACCCAAAGCCCTGGATCTTTGGACAATGGAAAAATCAATCAGGTTCTTAAAAAAAGAATTCTATTAAAAGAAAAAGTAAAGTTCATCTCTGTAAAATCAGGATGGAAATAACTTTACAGGGTAATCAGATTCAAAGAGCCCAGAGGAACCCCCTCTAGCCTTAGGTTCAAAGTTACAGCAAACAGAGTTAAACCCTCTAGCAAAGGAACAATTACAAGTTGATAAAACTAACACGCCTTGCCTGGCTGTTACTTACAAGATGTGGAGAACATGGATTGATCTCCAGTCCCTCTTAGTCCCAAGAGCAAACATGCACCAAAACAAAAAGCACAAACAAAAGCCTCCCCCTCCTTCAAGATTTGAAAGTATCTTGTCCCCTTGTTGGTCCTTTGGGTCAGGTGTCAGCCGGTTACCTCAGCTTCTTAACCCTTTACAGGTAAAAGGATTTTGGTGCCTCTGGCCAGGAAGGTTTTTATAGTATTGTGTACAGGAGGGTTGTTACCCTTCCCTTTATAGTTATGACATGCAGTTTCTAGCAGTTTGCCATTTGCTTCAGTTTTCGTTTATATTTGTGCAAAGTAATTCCATAGAACTCTTTTCCCAAAAAAACCTTTGGCCGATTAAGGATATTTCACATTAACTAAATAAATATATACCAAACTTGTTCAGATTGTGAACATTGACTCCTTAGACTGCTGAGCTGTATCACTTGGCTCAAGGAACAAATTTTCTTGTTGCTTGTGATGTAATTATGTGCATCCAAATTTTGTATGTGTGTGTGCTTTCGTGCTGTCCTACTGTAGTTACATACATGCCAAATACAGGTCTATGAATAACCAAGTGAAAATGCATAGAGCTTTATTTTGTATATATAAGGTTCGTAAGGTCACTGTTCCCACTTTTTTTCACTACTGTAAACTTATGGGTAATAGTGAAGTTCTTTGAAACTCTTTCTAAGAAATCACACCTCTAGCTTCTGAAGATCCTATTAGTCACAGCTGGGAGCATAACCACAAGGAGGCTGTATATAACCATAGTAGGAGAGCACATTACACTGCAGGTCGAAATCATGATAGAATGATTAGCTTAAGGGAAGAAGTAAATCCTCAGACTCAAGAGATTTAAAGTTCTTTATTTCCATCATATTTAGGTCTTCATATAACTTGCCCAGTCTAGAGCTGATTGGGACAGATATTTCAGCATTTTTCAATAAGTGATATATTCACTTCTTAATAGTCGTGTCAGATTCCCCATCAAAGGTGAGGAATAAAGCTAAAATCCAGATATTCAGTATTCTCAGACCCGCAAACTTTACTTACGTCAGTAGTGTTTACTCACACGAATAAGGATCAGGTCTGTTGTCAGAAAGTGACAGTTTTTTCCGTGGATGGGCATTTAGAAAAGCCATCTTTCGTTTAAGCTCTTTTGCTTCTCTTACTAGGGTAAGATGAAGCACATTTGTGAATAGTTATGTCTGTCACAGTATTACCATCCTGAAATGTGCTCTGGGCATTCGCTTTTGCTTTGCCATCACATATTCCAGTGATTTCAAGAGCTACTGGATTGTGCCAATACCTGAAATGATAAGACAAATAAATGTCATGATTTTTGTCTTTTCATTTCAGGCATTGGCGCTATCCAGTATTATCTCTTGAATCTAATGCAGCTATTCCTGGTAGGAAGCACTATCCCTGGTAGTAAAAGTTTGCAGGCTGGGGCCCTCTGTATTATCAAGAGCTTGCAACATTCCAAAATAAATATTGGAGGAAGGGTCACATGTTGATTCTCCACCCTAGGAAAGCATTTTTAGAAAAGTCTGAAGAAGTCTGTCTTGCAGTTCGTGAAGTAGCCAAATGCAAAAAAAAAAAAAAAAAAAAAAGTGGTTTGTGCATGTTAAAAAAAGATGTTCAAAGTTTTCAAAAATATTTGTACTCCAATGACACTGAAACGTTTCATTTTAAAGGTTCTGGACCTGGCATGTGAGCAGCTCAGCTCTCAGTGAGGAATTTATGTTTTTTTAAGGTATCAAAAAATTGGCTGGGAAATAATAATATATGTATTTGAAAACCATGTGCTCTCTTGCTTTTAACAATAGACCAAAATGTGGCTGTCCGGCTATAAACCATATTCCACGTATATAGATGAAGGGCCTGGGCTAGGTTCAGCCTTGGTTTACACTAGAGTGGAAAAGATAATGGCACAAGGCATCCACAACCTTCCTTCTACATAGGGGCTAGCCTACCAGGGACCAGCACAGCCTACAAAGTGGGAAATATTAGCCAGGAAGGATGTGTAGCCAGGAGATGTGCTGATTCTGCAGCCTTCCCTGGCACACCTCCCTATACAGCCCCCAGCAAAACCTTACACTGACCTTCCTTCCCTTAGTGAGAGCAGTGACAGGAACACTGCTTGCCTCTCTAGGAGTGGAGCCACTCAGGATATAGTGGGTCTCTGGCTCAGGGGTAAATCTAACCTATTATGTTAATATAGAGCATGATTCTGCACCATTGCAGTCAGAGGGAGTTTGCCCATTGACTTCAATAGGAGCTGAATCAGGCCCATACTGCTGTGTTATAGTTTCAGGGGGAATTAAAACTGAATTTCTTGTCTCCCAACCATAATGTATCAGTTTTTTCCATTTTCTACATCGTGTTCTCATCATGTGGGGAATACCTTTATTTGTATTTTCTCTTCCTTTGCAAAAACTGGAGGGTGGGCTTCATGCCCAGGAAAGGGAGAGACAGTGCCATTGGTTAATTACCACAGGTTTAATGAAGCTACAGGCTGTGCAAGCTTTCTACACATCAGTGCCTCTGCAGCCCAGCGTTCAATCGCAAAATTCTTCTATTGCAGCCTTTACCCTCTCTTGAGCAAAGAATGCCTGAAGTGTTGGCTAGGCATTTGGAAGTGGAGCTAAGGTGAACCTATGAGCTCCTTTTCTCTTGCAACCCAAAAGATTATGGCCCAGAAGTGTGAGGCTAATATGGTACTAGGGTTCAAGGCCTGAAAGGGGGCCATGCAAAAATAAGTCATATATCACATTAACACATCCTAGCCCCAAAATGATGAAGAATGAAGTCTCAAACTAACATAGGTTCTCATCAACATAAATTGATAGTTCAGCTAATCTATTGAGGATGAGGGAATTCACAAGTGTTTTCTCTTATACCTTTCCAGAATTTTACTTAAGATCAGTTTATGTTGTCAGTTCATTCCTGAATTCCACCTTGCATTTCAGAACCTGGGTTTCAGATTTCACCAATGACAGTTTCATCATTTACTGCTGGGCGGAGAGCTGAAGAATTTCATCTTGATATCTGGAACTCATTCTGAAAAAGAATCTTAATTTGGTCGCCTTACTTGTTTGGGTCTAATTAGAGAATGAACTGTCCTCTGCTTTTCCCAGATAAGATTAATTTCTAATTGATTTATAAGGTGATTGGAGATTACCATAGTGATCAGTATTGTAACTGTCATTTTGAAGAAAGAAGACAAGCACTGATTAGGTGCAATCCAGGGCAGCCTGCAATCTTTGTCATGAGACCTATCAACAGGATACTTAATTTCACTTGCAGTGAGAGCTGTAACAGTGGGTAGAAACACACTGGGCCAAATTAATTACTGATGTAATTGTAAGGGAGTCACACTGCTCACAAAAAGGAAGGCCAGGCTATAGTTCTTCAGAAAATAGAGTCATATATGATAGCGCTTATTGTATCCTATGAATTTTTTTTGGGGGGGGGAGGGGATTTTCTCAACTCCACCTGGCCAAAGGCATGTGTGATGGGGTGTATAAATAGCCACTAAGGGATTGTGGGACAAAGTAGCTGCCTCCCCAGCTACAGCTAATTGGTTGACCAACAAGAGTTGGGATAAGAAGTTGCAGCCCAGGTAAGAAGTCTTGTCCAGTTCGTGAAGTTACCATGCAAAA